>NW_028270141.1:139422521-139573749 GCF_037043375.1 Chiloscyllium plagiosum
GGTACAGGAACTCGGAATATCATCCACCAGCTGCACCAGGTACAGGAACTCGGAATATCATCCACCAGCTGCACCAAGTTCAGGATCTCTGGATATCATCCACCATCGGCACCATGTTCAGGGATTCAGGATATCATCGACCGGCTGCACCAAGTTCAGGAACTCTGAATATCATCCACCGGCTGCACCAAGTTCAGGAACTCGGAATATCAACCACCACCTGCACCAAGTTCAGGAATTCAGGATATCATCCACCAGTTGCACCATGTTCAGGAACTGGGAATATCATCCGCTAGCTGCACCAAGTTCAGGAACTCTTGATATCATCCACCGGCTGCTCCAAGTACACGAACTCGGAATATCATCAAACAGCTGGCCCAAGTTCAGGAACTCGGAACATCATCCACCGGCTGTTCCAAATTCAGGAATTCGGAATATCATCCACCAGCAGCACCAATTTCAGGAACTCGGAATATCATCCACTAGCTGCACAATGTTCAGAAACTCTGGATATCATCCAGCAGCTGCACCAAGTTCAGGAACACTGGATATCATCCACCAGCTGCACGAAGTTCAGGAACTCGGAATATCATTCACCAGCTGCACCAGTTACAGGATCTCGGAATGTCATTCACCAGCTGCACCAGGTTCAGGAACTCAGAATATCATCCACCAGCTGCACCAAGTTCAGGAATTAGGAATATCATCCACCAGCTGCACCAAGTTCAGGAACTCGGAATATCATTCACCAGCTGCACCGGTTACAGGATCTCGGAATGTCATTCACCAGCTGCACCCAGCTCAGGAACTCGGAATATCATCCACCAGCTGCACCAAGTTCAGGAACTCTGAATATCATCCACCACCTGCACCAAGTTCAGGAATTCAGGGTATCATCCACCAGCTGCACCAAGTTCAGGAACTGGGAATATCATCCGCTAGCTGCACCAAGTTCAGGAACTCTTGATATCATCCACCGGCTGCACCAAGTTCAGGAACTCGGAATATCATCCACCAGCTGCACCAAGTTCAGTGACTCGAAATATCATCCACCAGATGCACCAGGTACAGGAACACGGAATGTCATTCACCAGCTGCACCAAGTTCAGGAACTCGGAATATCATCCAGCAGCTGCACCAAGTTCAGGAACTCGGAATATCATTCACCAGCTGCACCAACTTAAGGAACTCGGAATATCATTCATCAGCTGCACCACGTTCAGGAACTCTGAATATCATCCACCAGCTGCACAAAGTTCAGGAATTTTGAATATCATCCACCGGCTGCACCAAGTTCTGGAAATCTGGTTATCACCACCAGCTGCACAAAGTTCAGGAAGTTTGAATATCATCCACCAGCTGCCCCAAGTTCAAGATCTCAGGATGTCATCTACCAGCTACGCCAACTTCAGGAACTCGGAATATCATCCAGCAGCTGCACCAAGTTCAGGAACTCGGAATATCATTCGCCAGCGGCACCAACTTCAGTAACTCGGAATATCATTCATCAGCTGCACCAAGTTCAGGAACTCAGAATATCATCCACCAGCTGCACCAGGTACAGGAACTCGGAATATCATCCACCAGCTGCACCAAGTTCAGGATCTCTGGATATCATCCACCAGCTGCACCAAGTTCAGGAACTCAGAATATCATCCACCAGCTGCACCAGGTACAGGAACTCGGAATATCATTCACCAGCTGCACCAGTTACAGGATCTCGGAATGTCATTCACCAGCTGCACCAGGTTCAGGAACTCAGAATATCATCCACCAGCTGCACCAAGTTCAGGAACTCAGAATATCATCCACCAGCTGCACCAGGTTCAGGAACTCGGAATATCATTCACCAGCTGCACCAGTTACAGGATCTCGGAATGTCATTCACCAGTTGCACCCAGCTCAGGAACTCGGAATATCATCCACCAGCTGCACCAAGTTAAGGAACTCGGAATATCATCCACCAGCTGCACCAGGTACAGGAACACGGAATGACATTCACCAGCTGCACCAAGTTCAGAAACTCTGGATATCATCCACCGGCTGCACCAGGTACAGGAACTCGAAATGTCATTCACCAGTTGCACCACGCGCAGGAACTGGGAATATCATCCACCAGCTGCACCACGTTCTGGAACTCTCAATATCATCCACCACCTGCACCAAGTTCAGGAACTCAGAATATCATTCACCAGCTGCACCAAGTTCAGGAACTCGGAATATCATCCAACAGCTGCACCAAGTTCAGGAACTCGGAATATCATCCACCAGCTGCACCAGGGACAGGAGCTCGGAATGCCATTCACCAGCTGTACCAAGTTCAGGAACTCTGGATATCATCCATCAGCTGCACCAAGTTCAGGAACACAGAATATCATTCGCCAGATGCACCACGTTCAGGAACGCTGGATATCATTAACCAGCTGCAACAAGTTCTGGAATTCGGAATATCAACCACCGGCTGCACCAGGTTCAGGAACTCGGCATGTCATTCACCAGCTGCACCAAGTTCAGAAACTCTGGATATCATCCACCAGCTGCACCGAGCTCAGGAACTCGGAATATCATCCACCAGCTGCACCAGTTACAGGAACACGGAATGTCATTCACCAGCTGCACCAAGTTCAGGAACTCGGAATATCATTCGCCAGCGGCATCAACTTCAGGAACTCGGAATATCATTCATCAGCTGCAAAAGGTTCAGGAACTCTGGATATCATCCACCAGCTCCACAAAGTTCAGGAATTAGGAATATCATCCACCGGCTGCACCAAGTTCAGGAACTCAGAATATCATCCAGCAGCTGCACCAGGTACAGGAACTCGGAATGTCATACACCAGCTGCACAAAGTTCAGGAACTCCGGATATCATCCACCAGCTGCACCAAGTTCAGGAACTCTAGATATCATGCTCCAGCTACACCTAGTTCACGAACACTCAATGTCATCCACAAGCTGCACCAAGTTAAGGAACTCACAATACCATCCACCAACTGCTCCAAGTTCAGGAACTCTCATTATCATCCGCCGGCTACACCAATTTCAGGAACTCTGGATATCATCCACCAGTTGCACCAAGTTCAGGAACTCGGAATGTCATCCACCAGCTGCACAAAGTTCAGGAACTCCGGATATCATCCACCAGTTGCACCAAGTTCAGGAGCTCGGAATGTCATCCATCTGCTGTACCAGGTACAGGAACTTGGAATGTCATCCACCAGCTGCACCAAGTTCAGGAACTCTGAATATCATCCACCCGTTGCACCACGTTCAGGAACTCAGGATATCATCCACCAGCTGCACCAAGTTCAGAAACTCGGAATATCATCCACCAGCTGCACCAAGATCAGGAAATCCGGATATCATTCCCAAGCTGCGCCACGTTCAGGAACTCTGGAAACCATCCACCAGCTGCTCCATGTTCAGGAACACGGAATATCATCCACCAGCTGCACCAAGCTCAGGAACTCAGAATGTCATCCATCTGCTGTACCAGGTACAGGAACTCGGAATGTCATCCACCAGCTGCACCAAGGTCAGGAACTCTGAATATCATCCATCAGCTGCACCAAGATGAGGAAATCCGGATATCATTCCCAAGCTGTGCCAGGTTCTGGAACTCTGGAAATCATCCACCAACTGCTCCAAGTTCAGGAACATGGAATATCATCCATCGGCTGCACCAAGCTCAGGAACTCTCAGTATCATCTACCAGCTGCACCAAGCTCAGGAAATCCGGATATCATTCCACCAGCTGCACCAAGTTCAGGAACTCGGAACATCAACCAGCAGCTGTACCAAGTTCAGGAACTCTTGATAACATCCACCAGCTGCACCAAGTTCAGGAACTCTGAATATCATCCACTATCTGCATCAATTTCAGGAACTCTCAAATATTATCCATCATCTGTATGGAACTTGGATTATCATCAAACAACTGCACCAAGTTCAGGAACACTCGAGATCATCCACCAGCTGCGCCAAGTTATGGAACTCAGAATATCATCCTCCAGCTGCACCAAGTTCAGGAAGTCTCGAGATCACGCACCAACTCCACCAAATTCAGGAACTCTGAATATCATCCACCAGCTGCACCAGGTACAGGAACTCGGAATGTCATCCACCCGTTGCACCAAGTTCAGGAACTCTCAATATCATCCGTCAGCTGCACCAAGTTCAGGAATTCTGGATATCATCCACCAACTGCACCAAGCTCAGGAACTCGGAATATCATCCACCGGCTGCACCAAGTTCAGGAACTCTGGATATCATCCACCAGCTGCAACAAGTTCAGGAATTCGGAATGTCATTCACCAGCTGCACCTAGTTCAGGAACTCAGGATGTCATCCACCAGCTGCACCAAGTTTAGGCACTCAGGATGTCATCCACCAGCTGCATCAAGTTCTGGAACTCTGGATGTCATCCACCAGCTGCACCAAGTTCAGGAACTCTGGATGTCATCCACCAGCTGCACCAAGTTCTGGAACTCTGGATGTCATCCACCAGCTGCACCAAGTTCAGGAACTCTGGATGTCATTCACCAGCTGCACCTAGTTCAGGAACTCTGGATGTCATCCACAAGCTGTACCAAGTTCTGGAACTCAGGACATCATCCACGAGCTGCATCAATTTCAGGAACTCTCAAATATCATCCACAGGCTCGACCAACTGATGGAACTCGGAATATCATCAAACAGCTGCACCAAGTTCAGGACGTCTCGAGATCATCCACCAGCTGCAGCACGTTCCGGAACTCGGAATATCATCCACCAGCTGTATCAAGTTAAGGAAAACGGAATATCATCCACACTCTTCAGAACTTTCAGGAACTCTCAATATCATCGACCAGGTGCACCAAGTTCAGGAACTCGGAATATCAACCACCAGTTGCACCAAGTTCAGGAACTCGGAATATCATCCACTCGTTGCACCAAGTTCAGGAACTCGGAATATCATCCACCAGCCGCACCAAGTTAAGGATCTCAGGATATCATCCACCAGCTGCACAAAGTTCAGGAATTAGGAATATCATCCACCGGCTGCACCAAGTTCAGGAACTGGGAATATCATCCGCTAGCTGCACCAAGTTCAGGAACTCTTGATATCATCCACCGGCTGCACCAAGTTCAGGAACTCGGAATATCATTCGCCAGCTGCACCAACTTCAGGAACTCGGAATATCATTCATCAGCTGCACCAAGTTCAGGAATTCAGGGTATCATCCACCAGCTGCACCAAGTTCAGGAACTGGGAATATCATCCACCAGCTGCACCAAGTTCAGTGACTCGAAATATCATCCACCAGATGCACCAGGTACAGGAACTCGGAATGTCATTCACCAGCTGCACCAAGTTCAGGAACTCTAGATATCATCAACCAGCTGCACCAAGTTCTGGAATTCGGAATATCAACTACCGGCTGCACCAGGTTCAGGAACTCGGCATGTCATTCACCAGCTGCACCAAGTTCAGAAACTCTGGATATCATCCACCAGCTGCACCGAGCTCAGGAACTCGGAATATCATCCACCAGCTGCACCAGTTACAGGAACACGGAATGTCATTCACCAGCTGCACCAAGTTCAGGAACTCGGAATATCATTCGCCAGCGGCATCAACTTCAGGAACTCGGAATATCATTCATCAGCTGCAAAAAGTTCAGGAACTCTGGATATCATCCACCAGCTCCACAAAGTTCAGGAATTAGAAATATCATCCACCGGCTGCACCAAGTTCAGGAACTCAGAATATCATCCAGCAGCTGCACCAGGTACAGGAACTCGGAATGTCATACACCAGCTGCACAAAGTTCAGGAACTCCGGATATCATCCACCAGCTGCACCTAGTTCAGGAACTCTAGATATCATACTCCAGCTACACCTAGTTCACGAACACTCAATGTCATCCACAAGCTGCACCAAGTTCAGGAACTCACAATACCATCCACCAGTTGCACCAAGTTCAGGAACTCGGAATGTAATCCACCAGCTGCACAAAGTTCAGGAACTCCGGATATCATCCACCAGTTGCACCAAGTTCAGGAGCTCGGAATGTCATCCATCTGCTGTACCAGGTACAGTAACTTGGAATGTCATCCACCAGCTGCACCAAATTCAGGATCTCTGAATATCATCCACCCGTTGCACCACGTTCAGGAACTCAGGATATCATCCACCAGCTGCACCAAGTTCAGAAACTCGGAATATCATCCACCAGCTGCACCAAGATCAGGAAATCCGGATATCATTCCCAAGCTGCGCCACATTCATGAACTCTGGAAACCATCCACCAGTTGCTCCATGTTCAGGAACACGGAATATCATCCACCAGCTGCACCAAGGTCAGGAACTCTGAATATCATCCATCAGCTGCACCAAGATGAGGAAATCCGGATATCATTCCCAAGCTGTGCCAGGTTCAGGAACTCTGGAAATCATCCACCAACTGCTCCAAGTTCAGGAACATGGAATATCATCCATCGGCTGCACCAAGCTCAGGAACTCTCAGTATCATCTACCAGCTGCACCAAGCTCAGGAAATCCGGATATCATTCCACCAGCTGCACCAAGTTCAGGAACTCGGAACATCAACCAGCAGCTGTACCAAGTTCAGGAACTCTTGATAACATCCACCAGCTGCACCAAGTTCAGGAACTCGGAATATCAACCACCAGCTGCACCAAGTTCAGGAACTCTGGATATCATCCACCATCTGCATCAATTTCAGGAACTCTCAAATATTATCCATCATCTGTATGGAACTTGGATTATCATCAAACAACTGCACCAAGTTCAGGAACACTCGAGATCATCCACCAGCTGCACCAAGTTATGGAACTCAGAATATCATCCTCCAGCTGCACCAAGTTCAGGAATTCTGGATGTCATCCACCAGCTGCACCAAGTTCTGGAACTCTGGATGTCATCCACCAGCTGCACCAAGTTCAGGAACTCTGGATATCATCCACCATCTGCATCAATTTCAGGAACTCTCAAATATTATCCATCATCTGTATGGAACTTGGATTATCA
Organism: Chiloscyllium plagiosum; assembly: GCF_037043375.1. Classification (NCBI taxonomy): domain Eukaryota; kingdom Metazoa; phylum Chordata; class Chondrichthyes; order Orectolobiformes; family Hemiscylliidae; genus Chiloscyllium; species Chiloscyllium plagiosum. The sequence continues at coordinate 139,429,555 of NW_028270141.1, forward strand.
TCAAACAACTGCACCAAGTTCAGGAACACTCGAGATCATCCACCAGCTGCGCCAAGTTATGGAACTCAGAATATCATCCTCCAGCTGCACCAAGTTCAGGAAGTCTCGAGATCACGCACCAACTCCACCAAATTCAGGAACTCTGAATATCATCCACCAGCTGCACCAGGTACAGGAACTCGGAATGTCATCCACCCGTTGCACCAAGTTCAGGAACTCTCAATATCATCCGTCAGCTGCACCAAGTTCAGGAATTCTGGATATCATCCACCAACTGCACCATACTCAGGAACTCAGAATATCATCCACCAGCTGCACCAAGTTCAGGAACTCTGGATATCATCCACCAGCTGCAACAAGTTCAGGAATTCGGAATGTCATTCACCAGCTGCACCTAGGTCAGGAACTCAGGATGTCATCCACCAGCTGCACCAAGTTCAGGAACTCAGGATGTCATCCACCAGCTGCATCAAGTTCTGGAACTCTGGATGTCATCCACCAGCTGCACCAAGTTCAGGAACTCTGGATGTCATCCACCAGCTGCACCTAGTTCAGGAACTCTGGATGTCATCCACCAGCTGCACCAAGTTCAGGAACTCTGGATGTCATCCACCAGCTGCACCTAGTTCAGGAACTCTGGATGTCATCCACAAGCTGTACCAAGTTCTGGAACTCTGGACATCATCCACGAGCTGCATCAATTTCAGGAACTCTCAAATATCATCCACAGGCTCGACCAACTGATGGAACTCGGAATATCATCAAACAGCTGCACCAAGTTCAGGACGTCTCGAGATCATCCACCAGCTGCAGCACGTTCCGGAACTCGGAATATCATCCACCAGCTGTATCAAGTTAAGGAAAACGGAATATCATCCACAGTCTTCAGAACTTTCAGGAACTCTCAATATCATCGACCAGGTGCACCAAGTTCAGGAACACGGAATATCAACCACCAGTTGCACCAAGTTCAGGAACTCGGAATATCATCCACCAGCTGCACCAAGTTCAGGAACTCGGAATATCATCCACCAGCCGCATCAAGTTAAGGATCTCAGGATATCATCCACCAGCTGCACAAAGTTCAGGAATTAGGAATATCATCCACCGGCTGCACCAAGTTCAGGAACTGGGAATATCATCCGCTAGCTGCACCATGTTCAGGAACACTTGATATCATCCACCGGCTGCACCAAGTTCAGGAACTCGGAATATCATTCGCCAGCTGCACCAACTTCAGGAACTCGGAATATCATTCATCAGCTGCACCAAGTTCAGGAATTCAGGGTATCATCCACCAGCTGCACCATGTTCAGGAACTGGGAATATCATCCGCTAGCTGCACCAAGTTCAGGAACTCTTGATATCATCCACCGGCTGCACCAAGTTCAGGAACTCGGAATATCATCCACCAGCTGCACCAAGTTCAGTGACTCGAAATATCATCCACCAGATGCACCAGGTACAGGAACTCGGAATGTCATTCACCAGCTGCACCAAGTTCAGGAACTCGGAATATCATTCATCAGCTGCACCAAGTTCAGGAACTCTGAATATCATCCACCAGCTGCACAAAGTTCAGGAAGTTTCAATATCATCCACCAGCTGCCCCAAGTTCAAGATCTCAGGATGTCATCTACCAGCTACGACAACTTCAGGAACTCGGAATATCATCCAGCAATTGCACCAAGTTCAGGAACTCGGAATATCATTCGCCAGCGGCACCAACTTCAGTAACTCGGAATATCATTCATCAGCTGACCAAGTTCAGGAACTCGGAATATCATCCACCAGCTGCACCAAGTTCAGGATCCCTGGATATCATCCACCAGCTGCACCAGGTACAGGAACTTGGAATATCATCCACCAGCTGCACCAAGTTCAGGATCTCTGGATATCATCCACCATCGGCACCATGTTCAGGGATTCAGGATATCATCGACCGGCTGCACCAAGTTCAGGAACTCTGAATATCATCCACCGGCTGCACCAAGTTCATGAACTCGGAATATCATCCACTACCTGCACCAAGTTCAGGAATTCAGGATATCATCCACCAGTTGCACCATGTTCAGGAACTGGGAATATCATCCGCTAGCTGCACCAAGTTCAGGAACTCAGAATATCATCCACCAGCTGCACCAGTTACAGGATCTCGGAATGTCATTCACCAGCTGCACCAGGTTCAGGAACTCAGAATATCATCCACCAGCTGCACCAAGTTCAGGAACTCGGAATATCATTCACCAGCTGCACCGGTTACAGGATCTCGGAATGTCATTCACCAGCTGCACCAAGTTCAGAAACTCTGGATATCATCCACCGGCTGCACCAGGTACAGGAACTCGAAATGTCATTCACCAGTTGCACCACGCGCAGGAACTGGGAATATCATCCACCAGCTGCACCACGTTCAGGAACTCTCAATATCATCCACCACGTGCACCAAGTTCAGGAACGCTGGATATCATCCACCAGCTTCACCAAGTTCAGGAATTCGGAATATCATCCACCGGATGCACCACGTTCAGGAACTTGGAATATCATCCACCAGCTGCACCACGTTCAGGAACTCTCAATATCATCCACCACCTGCACCAATTCAGGAACTCTGAATATCATCCACCAGCTGCACCAAGTTCAGGAACTCTGGATATCATTCACCAGCTAAACAGAGTTCAGGAATTCGGAATATCATCCACCGGCTGCACCAAGTTCAGGAACTCGGAATATCATCCAACAGCTGCACCACATTCAGTAACTCAGGATATCATCCACCAGCTGCACAAAGTTTAGGAACTCTGGATATCATCAACCAGCTGCACCAAGTTCTGGAATTCGGAATATCAACCACCGGCTGCACCAGGTTCAGGAACTTGGAATATTACCCACCAGCTGCACCAAGTTCTGGAATTCGGAATATCAACCACCGGCTGCACCAGGTTCAGGAACTCGGCATGTCATTAACCAGCTGCACCAAGTTCAGAAACTCGGAATATCATCCACCAGCTGCACCAGTTACAGGAACACGGAATGTCATTCACCAGCTGCACCAAGTTCAGGAACTCGGAATATCATTCGCCAGCGGCATCAACTTCAGGAACTCGGAATATCATTCATCAGCTGCAAAAAGTTCAGGAACTCTGGATATCATCCACCAGCTCCACAAAGTTCAGGAATTAGGAATATCATCCACCGGCTGCACCAAGTTCAGGAACTCAGAATATCATCCAGCAGCTGCACCAGGTACAGGAACTCGGAATGTCATACACCAGCTGCACAAAGTTCAGGAACTCCGGATATCATCCACCAGCTGCACCAAGTTCAGGAACTCTAGATATCATGCTCCAGCTACACCTAGTTCACGAACACTCAATGTCATCCACAAGCTGCACCAAGTTCAGGAACTCACAATACCATCCACCAACTGCTCCAAGTTCAGGAATTCTCATTATCATCCGCCGGCTACACCAATTTCAGGAACTCTGGATATCATCCACCAGTTGCACCAAGTTCAGGAACTCGGAATGTAATCCACCAGCTGCACAAAGTTCAGGAACTCCGGATATCATCCACCAGTTGCACCAAGTTCAGGAGCTCGGAATATCATCCACCAGTTGCACCAAGTTCAGGAGCTCGGAATGTCATCCATCTGCTGTACCAGGTACAGGAACTTGGAATGTCATCCACCAGCTGCACCAAGTTCAGGAACTCTGAATATTATCCACCCGTTGCACCACGTTCAGGAACTCAGGATATCATCCACCAGCTGCACCAAGTTCAGAAACTCGGAATATCATCCACCAGCAGCACCAAGATCAGGAAATCCGGATATCATTCCCAAGCTGCGCCACGTTCAGGAACTCTGGAAACCATCCACCAGCTGCTCCATGTTCAGGAACACGGAATGTCATCCACCAGCTGCACCAAGCTCAGGAACTCGGAATGTCATCCATCTGCTGTACCAGGTACAGGAACTCGGAATGTCATCCACCAGCTGCACCAAGGTCAGGAACTCTGAATATCATCCATCAGCTGCACCAAGATGAGGAAATCCGGATATCATTCCCAAGCTGTGCCAGGTTCAGGAACTCTGGAAATCATCCACCAACTGCTCCAAGTTCAGGAACATGGAATATCATCCATCGGCTGCACCAAGCTCAGGAACTCTCAGTATCATCTACCAGCTGCACCAAGCTCAGGAAATCCGGATATCATTCCACCAGCTGCACCAAGTTCAGGAACTCGGAACATCAACCAGCAGCTGTACCAAGTTCAGGAACTCTTGATAACATCCACCAGCTGCACCAAGTTCAGGAACTCGGAATATCAATCACCAGCTGCACCAAGTTCAGGAACTCTGGATATCATCCACCATCTGCATCAATTTCAGGAACTCTCAAATATTATCCATCATCTGTATGGAACTTGGATTATCATCAAACAACTGCACCAAGTTCAGGAACACTCGAGATCATCCACCAGCTGCGCCAAGTTATGGAACTCAGAATATCATCCTCCAGCTGCACCAAGTTCAGGAAGTCTCGAGATCACGCACCAACTCCACCAAATTCAGGAACTCTGAATATCATCCACCCGTTGCACCAAGTTCAGGAACTCTCAATATCATCCGTCAGCTGCACCAAGTTCAGGAATTCTGGATATCATCCACCAACTGCACCAAGCTCAGGAACTCGGAATATCATCCACCAGCTGCACCAAGTTCAGGAACTCTGGATATCATCCACCAGCTGCAACAAGTTCAGGAATTCGGAATGTCATTCACCAGCTGCACCTAGTTCAGGAACTCAGGATGTCATCCACCAGCTGCACCAAGTTCAGGAACTCAGGATGTCATCCACCAGCTGCATCAAGTTCTGGAACATGGAATATCATCCATCGGCTGCACCAAGCTCAGGAACTCTCAGTATCATCTACCAGCTGCACCAAGCTCAGGAAATCCGGATATCATTCCACCAGCTGCACCAAGTTCAGGAACTCGGAACATCAACCAGCAGCTGTACCAAGTTCAGGAACTCTTGATAACATCCACCAGCTGCACCAAGTTCAGGAACTCGGAATATCAATCACCAGCTGCACCAAGTTCAGGAACTCTGGATATCATCCACCATCTGCATCAATTTCAGGAACTCTCAAATATTATCCATCATCTGTATGGAACTTGGATTATCATCAAACAACTGCACCAAGTTCAGGAACACTCGAGATCATCCACCAGCTGCGCCAAGTTATGGAACTCAGAATATCATCCTCCAGCTGCACCAAGTTCAGGAAGTCTCGAGATCACGCACCAACTCCACCAAATTCAGGAACTCTCAATATCATCCGTCAGCTGCACCAAGTTCAGGAATTCTGGATATCATCCACCAACTGCACCAAGCTCAGGAACTCGGAATATCATCCACCAGCTGCACCAAGTTCAGGAACTCTGGATATCATCCACCAGCTGCAACAAGTTCAGGAATTCGGAATGTCATTCACCAGCTGCACCTAGTTCAGGAACTCAGGATGTCATCCACCAGCTGCACCAAGTTCAGGAACTCAGGATGTCATCCACCAGCTGCATCAAGTTCTGGAACTCTGGATGTCATCCACCAGCTGCACCAAGTTCAGGAATTCTGGATGTCATCCACCAGCTGTACCAAGTTCTGGAACTCTGGATGTCATCCACCAGCTGCACCAAGTTCTGGAACTCTGGATGTCATCCACCAGCTGCACCTAGTTCAGGAACTCTGGATGTCATCCACAAGCTGTACCAAGTTCTGGAACTCTGGACATCATCCACGAGCTGCATCAATTTCAGGAACTCTCAAATATCATCCACAGGCTCGACCAACTGATGGAACTCGGAATATCATCAAACAGCTGCACCAAGTTCAGGATGTCTCGAGATCATCCACCAGCTGCAGCACGTTCCGGAACTTGGAATATCATCCACCAGCTGTATCAAGTTAAGGAAAACGGAATATCATCCACACTCTTCAGAACTTTCAGGAACTCTCAATATCATCGACCAGGTGCACCAAGTTCAGGAACACGGAATATCAACCACCAGTTGCACCAAGTTCAGGAACTCGGAATATCATCCACCAGCTGCACCAAGTTCAGGAACTCGGAATATCATCCACCAGCCGCACCAAGTTAAGGATCTCAGGATATCATCCACCAGCTGCACCAAGTTCAGGAACTGGGAATATCATCCGCTAGCTGCACCAAGTTCAGGAACTCTTGATATCATCCACCGGCTGCACCAAGTTCAGGAACTCGGAATATCATTCGCCAGCTGCACCAACTTCAGGAACTCGGAATATCATCCACCACCTGCACCAAGTTCAGGAATTCAGGGTATCATCCACCAGCTGCACCAAGTTCAGGAACTGGGAATATCATCCGCTAGCTGCACCAAGTTCAGGAACTCTTGATATCATCCGCTAGCTGCACCAAGTTCAGGAACATGGAATATCATCCACCAGCTGCACCAAGTTCAGTGACTCGAAATATCATCCACCAGATGCACCAAGTACAGGAACTCGGAATATCATCCAGCAGCTGCACCAAGTTCAGGAACTCGGAATATCATTCACTAGCTGCACCAAGTTCAGTGACTCGAAATATCATTCATCAGCTGCACCAAGTTCAGGAACTGGGAATATCATCCGCTAGCTGCACCAAGTTCAGGAACTCTTGATATCATCCGCTAGCTGCACCAAGTTCAGGAACATGGAATATCATCCACCAGCTGCACCAAGTTCAGTGACTCGAAATATCATCCACCAGATGCACCAAGTACAGGAACTCGGAATATCATCCAGCAGCTGCACCAAGTTCAGGAACTCGGAATATCATTCACTAGCTGCACCAAGTTCAGTGACTCGAAATATCATTCATCAGCTGCACCAAGTTCAGGAACTCTGAATATCATCCACCAGCTGCACAAAGTTCAGGCAGTTTGAATATCATCCACCAGCTGCCCCAAGTTCAAGATCTCAGGATGTCATCTACCAGCTACGCCAACTTCAGGAACTCGGAATATCATCCAGCAGCTGCACCAAGTTCAGGAACTCAGAATATCATCGACCAGCTGCACTAGGTACAGGAACTCGGAATATCATCCACCAGCTGCACCAAGTTCAGGATCTCTGGATATCATCCACCAGCTGCACCAGGTACAGGAACTCGGAATATCATCCACCATCGGCACCATGTTCAGGGATTCAGGATATCATCCACCGGCTGCACCAAGTTCAGGAACTCGGAATATCATCCACCACCTGCACCAAGTTCAGGAATTCAGGATATCATCCACCAGTTGCACCATGTTCAGGAACTGGGAATATCATCCACTAGCTGCACCAAGTTCAGGAACTCTTGATATCATCCACCGGCTGCACCAAGTTCACTGAATCGGAATATCATCCACCAGATGCACCAGGTACAGGAACTCGGAATGTCATTCACCAGCTGCACCAAGTTCAGGAACTTCGGAATATCATCCAGCAGCTGCACCAAGTTCAGGAACTCGGAATATCATTCGCCAGCGGCACCAACTTCAGGAACTCGGAATATCATTCATCAGCTGCACCAAGTTCAGAAACTCTGGATATCATCGACCAGCTGCACAAAGTTTAGGAATTTTGAATATCATCCACCGGCTGCACCAAGTTCTGGAAATCTGGATATCATCCAACAGCTGCACAAATTTCAGGAATTTTGAATATCATCCACCAGCTGCACCAAGTTCAAGATCTCAGGATATCATCCACCAGCAACACCAACTTCAGGAACTCGGAAAAACATCCACCAGCTGCACCGGTTTCAGTAACTCCGTGTATCATCCTCCAGCTGCACCAAGTTCAGGAATTCCGGATATCATCCACCGGCTGCTCCAAGTACACGAACTCGGAATATCATCAAACAGCTGGCCCAAGTTCAGGAACTCGGAATATCATCCACCGGCTGTTCCAAATTCAGGAATTCGGAATATCATCCACCAGCAGCACCAATTTCAGGAACTCGGAATATCATCCACTAGCTGCACAAAGTTCAGAAACTCTGGATATCATCCAGCAGCTGCACCAAGTTCAGGAACTCAGAATATCATCCACCAGCTGCACCAAGTTCAGGAACTCGGAATATCATTCACCAGCTGCACCAGTTACAGGATCTCGGAATGTCATTCACCAGCTGCACCAGGTTCAGGAACTCAGAATATCATCCACCAGCTGCACCAAGTTCAGGAACTCAGAATATCATCCACCAGCTGCACCAAGTTCAGGAACTCGGAATATCATTCACCAGCTGCACCGGTTACAGGATCTCGGAATGTCATTCACCAGTTGCACCCAGCTCAGGAACTCGGAATATCATCCACCAGCTGCACCAAGTTAAGGAACTCGGAATATCGTCCACCAGCTGCACCAGGTACAGGAACTCGAAATGTCATTCACCAGTTGCACCACGCGCAGGAACTGGGAATATCATCCACCAGCTGCACCACGTTCAGGAACTCTCAATATCATCCACCACCTGCACCAAGTTCAGGAACTCAGAATATCATTCACCAGCTGCACCAAGTTCAGGAACTCGGAATATCATCCACCAGCTGCACCAAGTTCAGGAACTCAGAATATCATTCACCAGCTGCACCAAGTTCAGGAACTCGGAATATCATCCACCAGCTGCACCAAGTTCAGGAACTCGGAATATCATCCACCAGCTGCACCAGGGACAGGAGCTCGGAATGCCATTCACCAGCTGTACCAAGTTCAGGAACTCTGGATATCATCCATCAGCTGCACCAAGTTCAGGAACACAGAATATCATTCGCCAGATGCACCACGTTCAGGAACGCTGGATATCATCAACCAGCTGCACCAAGTTCTGGAATTCGGAATATCAACCACCGGCTGCACCACGTTCAGGAACTTGGAATATCATCCACCAGCTGTACCAAGTTCAGGAACTCTGGATCTCATCCAACAACTGCACCTCGTGCAGGAACTCCGGATATCATCCTCCAGCTGCACTAAGTTTAGTAACTCGCAATATCATCCACCAGCTGCACCGAGTTCGGGAAATCTGGATATCATCCACCGGATGCTCCAAGTTCAGGAACTCGGAATATCATCCACCGGCTGCACGAAGCTCAGGAACCCGGAATATCATCCACCAGTTGTACTAATTTCAGGAATTCGGGATATTACCCACCAGCTGCACCAAGTTCAGGAACTCTGGATAACATCCACCAGCTGCACCAAGCTCAGGAACTCTGGATAACATCCACCAGCTGCACCAGTTTGGGGATCTCCGGATATCATCCAACAGCCGCACCAACGTTTGGAACATGGAATATTACCCACCAGCTGCACCAAGTTCAGGAACTCTCAATATTATCCACCAGCTGCACCAAGTTCAGGAACTCTGAATATTACCCACCAGCTGCACCAAGTTCAGGAACTCGGAATATCATCCACCGGCTGCACCAGGTTCAGGAACTCGGCATGTCATTCACCAGCTGCACCAAGTTCAGAAACTCTGGATATCATCCACCAGCTGCACCCAGCTCATGAACTCGGAATATCATCCACCAGCTGCACCAGTTACAGGAACACGGAATGTCATTCGCCAGCGGCACCAACTTCAGGAACTTGGAATATCATTCATCAGCTGCACCAAGTTCAGGAACTCAGAATATCATCGACCAGCTGCACTAGGTACAGGAACTCGGAATATCATCCACCAGCTGCACCAAGTTCAGGATCTCTGGATATCATCCACCATCGGCACCATGTTCAGGGATTCAGGATATCATCCACCGGCTGCACCAAGTTCAGGAACTCGGAATATCATCCACCACCTGCACCAAGTTCAGGAATTCAGGATATCATCCACCAGTTGCACCATGTTCAGGAACTGGGAATATCATCCGCTAGCTGCACCAAGTTCAGGAACTCTTGATATCATCCACCGGCTGCACCAAGTTCACTGAATCGGAATATCATCCACCAGATGCACCAGGTACAGGAACTCGGAATGTCATTCACCAGCTGCACCAAGTTCAGGAACTCAGAATATCATCGACCAGCTGCACTAGGTACAGGAACTCGGAATATCATCCACCAGCTGCACCAAGTTCAGGAACTCTGGATATCATCCACCATCGGCACCATGTTCAGGGATTCAGGATATCATCCACCGGCTGCACCAAGTTCAGGAACTCGGAATATCATCCACCACCTGCACCAAGTTCAGGAATTCAGGATATCATCCACCAGTTGCACCATGTTCAGGAACTGGGAATATCATCCGCTAGCTGCACCAAGTTCAGGAACTCTTGATATCATCCACCGGCTGCACCAAGTTCACTGAATCGGAATATCATCCACCAGATGCACCAGGTACAGGAACTCGGAATGTCATTCACCAGCTGCACCAAGTTCAGGAACTTCGGAATATCATCCAGCAGCTGCACCAAGTTCAGGAACTCGGAATATCATTCGCCAGCGGCACCAACTTCAGGAACTCGGAATATCATTCATCAGCTGCACCAAGTTCAGAAACTCTGGATATCATCGACCAGCTGCACAAAGTTTAGGAATTTTGAATATCATCCACCGGCTGCACCAAGTTCTGGAAATCTGGATATCATCCAACAGCTGCACAAATTTCAGGAATTTTGAATATCATCCACCAGCTGCAGCAAGTTCAAGATCTCAGGATATCATCCACCAGCAACACCAACTTCAGGAACTCGGAAAAACATCCACCAGCTGCACCGGTTTCAGTAACTCCGTGTATCATCCTCCAGCTGCACCAAGTTCAGGAATTCCGGATATCATCCACCGGCTGCTCCAAGTACACGAACTCGGAATATCATCAAACAGCTGGCCCAAGTTCAGGAACTCGGAATATCATCCACCGGCTGTTCCAAATTCAGGAATTCGGAATATCATCCACCAGCAGCACCAATTTCAGGAACTCGGAATATCATCCACTAGCTGCACAAAGTTCAGAAACTCTGGATATCATCCAGCAGCTGCACCAAGTTCAGGAACTCAGAATATCATCCACCAGCTGCACCAAGTTCAGGAACTCGGAATATCATTCACCAGCTGCACCAGTTACAGGATCTCGGAATGTCATTCACCAGCTGCACCAGGTTCAGGAACTCAGAATATCATCCACCAGCTGCACCAAGTTCAGGAACTCAGAATATCATCCACCAGCTGCACCAAGTTCAGGAACTCGGAATATCATTCACCAGCTGCACCGGTTACAGGATCTCGGAATGTCATTCACCAGTTGCACCCAGCTCAGGAACTCGGAATATCATCCACCAGCTGCACCAAGTTAAGGAACTCGGAATATCATCCACCAGCTGCACCAGGTACAGGAACACGGAATGACATTCACCAGCTACACCAAGTTCAGAAACTCTGGATATCATCCACCGGCTGCACCAGGTACAGGAACTCGAAATGTCTTTCACCAGTTGCACCACGCGCAGGAACTGGGAATATCATCCACCAGCTGCACCACGTTCAGGAACTCTCAATATCATCCACCACCTGCACCAAGTTCAGGAACTCAGAATATCATTCACCAGCTGCACCAAGTTCAGGAACTCGGAATATCATCCAACAGCTGCACCAAGTTCAGGAACTCGGAATATCATCCACCAGCTGCACCAGGGACAGGAGCTCGGAATGCCATTCACCAGCTGTACCAAGTTCAGGAACTCGGAATATCATCCACCACCTGCACCAAGTTCAGGAACTCGGAATATCATTCACCAGCTGCACCAAGTTCAGGAACTCGGAATATCATCCACCAGCTGCACCAAGTTCAGGAACTCGGAATATCATCCACCAGCTGCACCAGGGACAGGAGCTCGGAATGCCATTCACCAGCTGCACCAGGTTCAGGAACTCAGAATATCATCCACCAGCTGCACCAAGTTCAGGAACTCGGAATATCATCCACTAGCTGCACAAAGTTCAGAAACTCTGGATATCATCCAGCAGCTGCACCAAGTTCAGGAACTCAGAATATCATCCACCAGCTGCACCAAGTTCAGGAACTCGGAATATCATTCACCAGCTGCACCAGTTACAGGATCTCGGAATGTCATTCACCAGCTGCACCAGGTTCAGGAACTCAGAATATCATCCACCAGCTGCACCAAGTTCAGGAACTCAGAATATCATCCACCAGCTGCACCAAGTTCAGGAACTCGGAATATCATTCACCAGCTGCACCGGTTACAGGATCTCGGAATGTCATTCACCAGTTGCACCCAGCTCAGGAACTCGGAATATCATCCACCAGCTGCACCAAGTTAAGGAACTCGGAATATCGTCCACCAGCTGCACCAGGTACAGGAACTCGAAATGTCATTCACCAGTTGCACCACGCGCAGGAACTGGGAATATCATCCACCAGCTGCACCACGTTCAGGAACTCTCAATATCATCCACCACCTGCACCAAGTTCAGGAACTCAGAATATCATTCACCAGCTGCACCAAGTTCAGGAACTCGGAATATCATCCACCAGCTGCACCAAGTTCAGGAACTCAGAATATCATTCACCAGCTGCACCAAGTTCAGGAACTCGGAATATCATCCACCAGCTGCACCAAGTTCAGGAACTCGGAATATCATCCACCAGCTGCACCAGGGACAGGAGCTCGGAATGCCATTCACCAGCTGTACCAAGTTCAGGAACTCTGGATATCATCCATCAGCTGCACCAAGTTCAGGAACACAGAATATCATTCGCCAGATGCACCACGTTCAGGAACGCTGGATATCATCAACCAGCTGCACCAAGTTCTGGAATTCGGAATATCAACCACCGGCTGCACCACGTTCAGGAACTTGGAATATCATCCACCAGCTGTACCAAGTTCAGGAACTCTGGATCTCATCCAACAACTGCACCTCGTGCAGGAACTCCGGATATCATCCTCCAGCTGCACTAAGTTTAGTAACTCGGAATATCATCCACCAGCTGCACCGAGTTCGGGAAATCTGGATATCATCCACCGGATGCTCCAAGTTCAGGAACTCGGAATATCATCCACCGGCTGCACGAAGCTCAGGAACCCGGAATATCATCCACCAGTTGTACTAATTTCAGGAATTCGGGATATTACCCACCAGCTGCACCAAGTTCAGGAACTCTGGATAACATCCACCAGCTGCACCAAGCTCAGGAACTCTGGATAACATCCACCAGCTGCACCAGTTTGGGGATCTCCGGATATCATCCAACAGCCGCACCAACGTTTGGAACATGGAATATTACCCACCAGCTGCACCAAGTTCAGGAACTCTCAATATTATCCACCAGCTGCACCAAGTTCAGGAACTCTGAATATTACCCACCAGCTGCACCAAGTTCAGGAACTCGGAATATCATCCACCGGCTGCACCAGGTTCAGGAACTCGGCATGTCATTCACCAGCTGCACCAAGTTCAGAAACTCTGGATATCATCCACCAGCTGCACCCAGCTCATGAACTCGGAATATCATCCACCAGCTGCACCAGTTACAGGAACACGGAATGTCATTCGCCAGCGGCACCAACTTCAGGAACTTGGAATATCATTCATCAGCTGCACCAAGTTCAGGAACTCAGAATATCATCGACCAGCTGCACTAGGTACAGGAACTCGGAATATCATCCACCAGCTGCACCAAGTTCAGGATCTCTGGATATCATCCACCAGATGCACCAGGTACAGGAACTCGGAATGTCATTCACCAGCTGCACCAAGTTCAGGAACCTCGGAATATCATCCAGCAGCTGCACCAAGTTCAGGAACTCGGAATATCATTCGCCAGCGGCACCAACTTCAGGAACTCGGAATATCATTCATCAGCTGCACCAAGTTCAGACACTCTGGATATCATCGACCAGCTGCACAAAGTTTAGGAATTTTGAATATCATCCACCAGCTGCACCAAGTTCAAGATCTCAGGATATCATCCACCAGCAACACCAACTTCAGGAACTCGGAGAAACATCCACCAGCTGCACCGGTTTCAGTAACTCCGTGTATCATCCTCCAGCTGCACCAAGTTCAGGAATTCCGGATATCATCCACCGGCTGCTCCAAGTACACGAACTCGGAATATCATCAAACAGCTGGCCCAAGTTCAGGAACTCGGAATATCATCCACCGGCTGTTCCAAATTCAGGAATTCGGAATATCATCCACCAGCAGCACCAATTTCAGGAACTCGGAATATCATCCACTAGCTGCACAAAGTTCAGAAACTCTGGATATCATCCAGCAGCTGCACCAAGTTCAGGAACTCAGAATATCATCCACCAGCTGCACCAAGTTCAGGAACTCGGAATATCATTCACCAGCTGCACCAGTTACAGGATCTCGGAATGTCATTCACCAGCTGCACCAGGTTCAGGAACTCAGAATATCATCCACCAGCTGCACCAAGTTCAGGAACTCAGAATATCATCCACCAGCTGCACCAAGTTCAGGAACTCGGAATATCATTCACCAGCTGCACCGGTTACAGGATCTCGGAATGTCATTCACCAGTTGCACCCAGCTCAGGAACTCGGAATATCATCCACCAGCTGCACCAAGTTAAGGAACTCGGAGTATCATCCACCAGCTGCACCAGGTACAGGAACACGGAATGACATTCACCAGCTGCACCAAGTTCAGAAACTCTGGATATCATCCACCGGCTGCACCAGGTACAGGAACTCGAAATGTCATTCACCAGTTGCACCACGCGCAGGAACTGGGAATATCATCCACCAGCTGCACCACGTTCAGGAACTCTCAATATCATCCACCACCTGCACCAAGTTCAGGAACTCAGAATATCATTCACCAGCTGCACCAAGTTCAGGAACTCGGAATATCATCCACCAGCTGCACCAAGTTCAGGAACTCGGAATATCATCCACCAGCTGCACCAGGGACAGGAGCTCGGAATGCCATTCACCAGCTGTACCAAGTTCAGGAACTCTGGATATCATCCATCAGCTGCACCAAGTTCAGGAACACAGAATATCATCCACCAGCTGCACCAGGGACAGGAGCTCGGAATGCCATTCACCAGATGCACCAAGTTCAGGAACGCTGGATATCATCAACCAGCTGCACCAAGTTCTGGAATTCGGAATATCAACCACCGGCTGCACCACGTTCAGGAACTTGGAATATCATCCACCAGCTGTACCAAGTTCAGGAACTCTGGATCTCATCCAACAACTGCACCTCGTGCAGGAACTCCGGATATCATCCTCCAGCTGCACTAAGTTTAGTAACTCGGAATATCATCCACCAGCTGCACCGAGTTCGGGAACTCTGGATGTCATCCACCGGATGCTCCAAGTTCAGGAACTCGGAATATCATCCACCGGCTGCACGAAGCTCGGGAACCCGGAATGTCATCCACCAGTTGTACTAATTTCAGGAATTCGGGATATTACCCACCAGCTGCACCAAGTTCAGGAACTCTGGATAACATCCACCAGCTGCACCAAGCTCAGGAACTCTGGATAACATCCACCAGCTGCACCAGTTTGGGGATCTCCGGATATCATCCAACAGCCGCACCAACGTTTGGAACATGGAATATTACCCACCAGCTGCACCAAGTTCAGGAACTCTCAATATTATCCACCAGCTGCACCAAGTTCAGGAACTCTGAATATTACCCACTAGCTGCACCAAGTTCAGGAACTCGGAATATCATCCACCAGCTGCACCAGTTACAGGAACACGGAATGTCATTCGCCAGCGGCACCAACTTCAGGAACTCGGAATATCATCCACCAGCTGCACCAGTTACAGGAACACGGAATGTCATTCACCAGCTGCACCAAGTTCAGAAACTCTGGATATCATCCACCAGCTGCACCAGTTACAGGAACACGGAATGTCATTCGCCAGCGGCACCAACTTCAGGAACTCGGAATATCATCCACCAGCTGCACCAGTTACAGGAACACGGAATGTCATTCACCAGCTGCACCAAGTTCAGGAACTCGGAATATCCTTCGCCAGCGGCACCAACTTCAGGAACTCGGAATATCATTCATCAGCTGCAAAAAGTTCAGGAACTCTGGATATCATCCACCAGCTCCACAAAGTTCAGGAATTAGGAATATCATCCACCGGCTGCACCAAGTTCAGGAACTCAGAATATCATCCAGCAGCTGCACCAGGTACAGGAACTCGGAATGTCATACACCAGCTGCACAAAGTTCAGGACTCCGGATATCATCCACCAGCTGCACCAAGTTCAGGAACTCTAGATATCATGCTCCAGCTACACCTAGTTCACGAACGCTCAATGTCATCCAAAAGCTGCACAAGTTCAGGAACTCACAATACCATCCACCAACTGCTCCAAGTTCAGGAACTCTCATTATCATCCGCCGGCTACACCAATTTCAGGAACTCTGGATATCATCCACCAGTTGCACCAAGTTCAGGAACTCGGAATGTCATCCACCAGCTGCACAAAGTTCAGGAACTCCGGATATCATCCACCAGTTGCACCAAGTTCAGGAGCTCGGAATGTCATCCATCTGCTGTACCAGGTACAGGAACTTGGAATGTCATCCACCAGCTGCACAAAGTTCAGGAACTCTGAATATCATCCACCCGTTGCACCACGTTCAGGAACTCAGGATATCATCCACCAGCTGCACCAAGTTCAGAAACTCGGAATATCATCCACCAGCTGCACCAAGATCAGGAAATCCGGATATCATTCCCAAGCTGCGCCACGTTCAGGAACTCTGGAAACCATCCACCAGCTGCTCCATGTTCAGGAACACGGAATATCATCCACCAGCTGCACCAAGCTCAGGAACTCGGAATGTCATCCATCTGCTGTACCAGGTACAGGAACTCGGAATGTCATCCACCTGCTGCACCAAGGTCAGGAACTCTGGAAATCATCCACCAGCTGCACCAAGCTCAGGAAATCCGGATATCATTCCACCAGCTGCACCAAGTTCAGGAACATGGAATATCATCCATCGGCTGCACCAAGCTCAGGAACTCTCAGTATCATCTACCAGCTGCACCAAGCTCAGGAAATCCGGATATCATTCCACCAGCTGCACCAAGTTCAGGAACTCGGAACATCAACCAGCAGCTGTACCAAGTTCAGGAACTCTTGATAACATCCACCAGCTGCACCAAGTTCAGGAACTCGGAATATCAACCACCAGCTGTACCAAGTTCAGGAACTCTCAATATTATCCACCAGCTGCACCAAGTTCAGGAACTCTGAATATTACCCACCAGCTGCACCAAGTTCAGGAACTCTCAATATTATCCACCAGCTGCACCAAGTTCAGGAACTCTGAATATTACCCACCAGCTGCACCAAGTTCAGGAACTCGGAATATCATCCATCGGCTGCACCAGGTTCAGGAACTCGGCATGTCATTCACCAGCTGCACCAAGTTCAGAAACTCTGGATATCATCCATCAGCTGCACCGAGCTCAGGAACTCGGAATATCATCCACCAGCTGCACCAGTTACAGGAACACGGAATGTCATTCACCAGCTGCACCAAGTTCAGGAACTCGGAATATCATTCGCCAGCGGCATCAACTTCAGGAACTCGGAATATCATTCATCAGCTGCAAAAAGTTCAGGAACTCTGGATATCATCCACCAGCTCCACAAAGTTCAGGAATTAGGAATATCATCCATCGGCTGCACCAAGTTCAGGAACTCAGAATATCATCCAGCAGCTGCACCAGGTACAGGAACTCGGAATGTCATACACCAGCTGCACAAAGTTCAAGAACTCCGGATATCATCCACCAGCTGCACCAAGTTCAGGAACTCTAGATATCATGCTCCACCTACACCTAGTTCACGAACGCTCAATGTCATCCACAAGCTGCACCAAGTTAAGGAACTCACAATACCATCCACCAACTGCTCCAAGTTCAGGAACTCTCATTATCATCCGCCGGCTACACCAATTTCAGGAACTCTGGATATCATCCACCAGTTGCACCAGGTTCAGGAACTCGGAATGTCATCCACCAGCTGCACAAAGTTCAGGAACTCCGGATATCATCCACCAGTTGCACCAAGTTCAGGAGCTCGGAATGTTATCCATCTGCTGTACCAGGTACAGGAACTTGGAATGTCATCCACCAGCTGCACCAAGTTCAGGAACTCTGAATATCATCCACCCGTTGCACCACGTTCAGGAACTCAGGATATCATCCACCAGCTGCACCAAGTTCAGAAACTCGGAATATCATCCACCAGCTGAACCAAGATCAGGAAATCCGGATATCATTCCCAAGCTGCGCCACGTTCAGGAACTCTGGAAACCATCCACCAGCTGCTCCATGTTCAGGAACACGGAATATCATCCACCAGCTGCACCAAGCTCAGGAACTCGGAATGTCATCCATCTGCTGTACCAGGTACAGGAACTCGGAATGTCATCCACCTGCTGCACCAAGGTCAGGAACTCTGAATATCATCCATCAGCTGCACCAAGCTCAGGAAATCCGGATATCATTCCACCAGCTGCACCAAGTTCAGGAACTCGGAACATCAACCAGCAGCTGTACCAAGTTCAGGAACTCTTGATAACATCCACCAGCTGCACCAAGTTCAGGAACTCGGAATATCAACCACCAGCTGCACCAAGTTCAGGAACTCTGGATATCATCCACCATCTGCATCAATTTCAGGAACTCTCAAATATTATCCATCATCTGTATGGAACTTGGATTATCATCAAACAACTGCACCAAGTTCAGGAACACTCGAGATCATCCACCAGCTGCGCCAAGTTATGGAACTCAGAATATCATCCTCCAGCTGCACCAAGTTCAGGAAGTCTCGAGATCACGCACCAACTCCACCAAATTCAGGAACTCTGAATATCATCCACCAGCTGCACCAGGTACAGGAACTCGGAATGTCATCCACCCGTTGCACCAAGTTCAGGAACTCTCAATATCATCCGTCAGCTGCACCAAGTACTGGAATTCTGGATATCATCCACCAACTGCACCAAGCTCAGGAACTCAGAATATCATCCACCAGCTGCACCAAGTTCAGGAACTCGGGATATCATCCACCAGCTGCAACAAGTTCAGGAATTCGGAATGTCATTCACCAGCTGCACCTAGTTCAGGAACTCAGGATGTCATCCACCAGCTGCACCAAGTTCAGGAACTCTGGATGTCATCCACCAGCTGCATCAAGTTCTGGAACTCTGGATGTCATCCACCAGCTGCACCAAGTTCAGGAATTCTGGATGTCATCCACCAGCTGCACCAAGTTCTGGAACTCTGGATGTCATCCACCAGCTGCACCAAGTTCAGGAACTCTGGATATCATCCACCATCTGCATCAATTTCAGGAACTCTCAAATATTATCCATCATCTGTATGGAACTTGGATTATCATCAAACAACTGCACCAAGTTCAGGAACACTCGAGATCATCCACCAGCTGCGCCAAGTTATGGAACTCAGAATATCATCCTCCAGCTGCACCAAGTTCAGGAAGTCTCGAGATCACGCACCAACTCCACCAAATTCAGGAACTCTGAATATCATCCACCAGCTGCACCAGGTACAGGAACTCGGAATGTCATCCACCCGTTGCACCAAGTTCAGGAACTCTCAATATCCTCCGTCAGCTGCACCAAGTTCAGGAATTCTGGATATCATCCACCAACTGCACCAAGCTCAGGAACTCGGAATATCATCCACCAGCTGCACCAAGTTCAGGAACTCGGAATATCATCCACCAGCTGCAACAAGTTCAGGAACTCAGGATGTCATCCACCAGCTGCACCAAGTTCAGGAACTCTGGATGTCATCCACCAGCTGCATCAAGTTCTGGAACTCTGGATGTCATCCACCAGCTGCACCAAGTTCAGGAACTCTGGATGTCATCCACCAGCTGTACCAAGTTCTGGAACTCTGGATGTCATCCACCAGCTGCACCAAGTTCAGGAACTCTGGATGTCATCCACCAGCTGCACCAAGTTCAGGAACTCTGGATGTCATCCACCAGCTGCACCTAGTTCAGGAACTCTGGATGTCATCCACAAGCTGTACCAAGTTCTGGAACTCTGGACATCATCCACGAGCTGCATCAATTTCAGGAACTCTCAAATATCATCCACAGGCTCGACCAACTGATGGAACTCGGAATATCAAACAGCTGCACCAAGTTCAGGACGTCTCGAGATCATCCACCAGCTGCAGCACGTTCCGGAACTCGAAATATCATCCACCAGCTGTATCAAGTTAAGGAAAACGGAATATCATCCACACTCTTCAGAACTTTCAGGAACTCTCAATATCATCGACCAGATGCACCAAGTTCAGGAACACGGAATATCAACCACCAGTTGCACCAAGATCAGGAACTCGGAATATCATCCACCAGCTGCACCAAGTTCAGGAACTCGGAATATCATCCACCAGCCGCACCAAGTTAAGGATCTCAGGGTATCATCCACCAGCTGCACCAAGTTCAGGAACTGGGAAAATCATCCGCTAGCTGCACCAAGTTCAGGAACTCTTGATATCATCCATCAGCTGCACCAAGTTCAGGAACTGGGAATATCATCCTCTAGCTGCACCAAGTTCAGGAACTCGGAATATCTTCCACCAGCTGCACCAAGTTCAGTGACTCGAAATATCATCCACCAGATGCACCAGGTACAGGAACTCGGAATGTCATTCACCAGCTGCACCAAGTTCAGGAACTCGGAATATCATCCAGCAGCTGCACCAAGTTCAGGAACTCGGAATATCATTCACCAGCTGCACCAACTTCAGGAACTCGGAATATCATTCATCAGCTGCACCAAGTTCAGGAACTCAGAATATCATCCACCAGCTGCACCAAGTTCAGGAACTCTGAATATCATCCACCAATTGCACAAAGTTCAGGAATTTTGAATATCATCCACCGGCTGCACCAAGTTCTGGAAATCTGGTTATCACCACCAGCTGCACAAAGTTCAGGAAGTTTGAATATCATCCACCAGCTGCCCCAAGTTCAAGATCTCAGGATGTCATCTACCAGCTACGCCAACTTCAGGAACTCGGAATATCATCCAGCAGCTGCACCAAGTTCAGGAACTCGGAATATCATTCGCCAGCGGCACCAACTTCAGTAACTCGGAATATCATTCATCAGCTGCACCAAGTTCAGGAACTCAGAATATCATCCACCAGCTGCACCAGGTACAGGAACTCGGAATATCATCCACCAGCTGCACCAAGTTCAGGATCTCTGGATATCATCCACCAGCTGCACCAGGTACAGGAACTCGGAATATCATCCACCAGCTGCACCAAGTTCAGGATCTCTGGATATCATCCACTATCGGCACCATGTTCAGGGATTCAGGATATCATCGACCGGCTGCACCAAGTTCAGGAACTCTGAATATCATCCACCGGCTGCACCAATTTCGGGAACTCGGAATATCATCCACCACCTGCACCAAGTTCAGGAATTCAGGATATCATCCACCAGTTGCACCATGTTCAGGAACTGGGAATATCATCCGCTAGCTGCACCAAGTTCAGGAACTCTTGATATCATCCACCGGCTGCACCAAGTTCACTGAATCGGAATATCATCCACCAGATGCACCAGGTACAGGAACTTGGAATGTCATTCACCAGCTGCACCAAGTTCAGGAACCTCGGAATATCATCCAGCAGCAGCACCAAGTTCAGGAACTCGGAATATCATTCGCCAGCGGCACCAACTTCAGGAACTCGGAATATCATTCATCAGCTGCACCAAGTTCAGAAACTCTGGATATCATCGACCAGCTGCACAAAGTTTAGGAATTTTGAATATCATCCACCGGCTACACCAAGTTCTAGAAATCTGGATATCATCCAACAGCTGCACAAAGTTTAGGAATTTTGAATATCATCCACCAGCTGCACCAAGTTCAAGATCTCAGGATATCATCCACCAGCAACACCAACTTCAGGAACTCGGAAAAACATCCACCAGCTGCACCGGTTTCAGTAACTCCGTGTATCATCCTCCAGCTGCACCAAGTTCAGGAATTCCGGATATCATCCACCGGCTGCTCCAAGTACACGAACTCGGAATATCATCAAACAGCTGGCCCAAGTTCAGGAACTCGGAATATCATCCACCGGCTGTTCCAAATTCAGG
Organism: Chiloscyllium plagiosum; assembly: GCF_037043375.1. Taxonomy (NCBI): domain Eukaryota; kingdom Metazoa; phylum Chordata; class Chondrichthyes; order Orectolobiformes; family Hemiscylliidae; genus Chiloscyllium; species Chiloscyllium plagiosum. The sequence continues at coordinate 139,451,785 of NW_028270141.1, forward strand.
AATTCGGAATATCATCCACCAGCAGCACCAATTTCAGGAACTCGGAATATCATCCACTAGCTGCACAAAGTTCAGAAACACTGGATATCATCCACCAGCTGCACGAAGTTCAGGAACTCGGAATATCATTCACCAGCTGCACTAGTTACAGGATCTCGGAATGTCATTCACCAGCTGCACCAGGTTCAGGAACTCAGAATATCATCCACCAGTTGCACCAAGTTCAGGAACTCGGAATATCATCCACCAGCTGCACCAAGTTCAGGAACTCAGAATATCATCCACCAGTTGCACCAAGTTCAGGAACTCGGAATATCATTCACCAGCTGCACCAGTTACAGGATCTCGGAATGTCATTCACCAGCTGCACCCAGTTCAGGAACTCGGAATATCATCCACCAGCTGCACCAAGTTAAGGAACTCGGAATATCATCCACCAGCTGCACCAAGTTCAGAAACTCTGGATATCATCCACCGGCTGCACCAGGTACTGGAACTCGAAATGTCATTCACCAGTTGCACCACGCGCAGGAACTGGGAATATCATCCACCAGCTGCACCACGTTCAGGAACTCTCAATATCATCCACCACCTGCACCAAGTTCAGGAACTCAGAATATCATTCACCAGCTGCACCAAGTTCAGGAACACGGAATATCATCCACCAGCTGCACCAAGTTCAGGAACTCGGAATATCATCCACCAGCTGCACCAGGGACAGGAGCTCGGAATGCCATTCACCAGCTGTACCAAGTTCAGGAACTCTGGATATCATCCATCAGCTGCACCAAGTTCAGGAACACAGAATATCATTCGCCAGATGCACCACGTTCAGGAACGCTGGATATCATCAACCAGCTGCACCAAGTTCTGGAATTTGGAATATCAACCACCGGCTGCACCACGTTCAGGAACGTGGAATATCATCCACCAGCTGCACCAAGTTCAGGAACTCTGGATGTCATCCACCAGCTGCATCAAGTTCTAGAACTCTGGATGTCATCCACCAGCTGTACCAAGTTCTGGAACTCTGGATGTCATCCACCAGCTGTACCAAGTTCTGGAACTCTGGATGTCATCCACCAGCTGCACCAAGTTCAGGAACTCTGGATGTCATCCACTAGCTGCACCTAGTTCATGAACTCTGGATGTCATCCACAAGCTGTACCAAGTTCTGGAACTCTGGACATCATCCACGAGCTGCATCAATTTCAGGAACTCTCAAATATCATCCACAAGCTCGACCAACTGATGGAACTCGGAATATCATCAAACAGCTGCACCAAGTTCAGGACGTCTCGAGATCATCCACCAGCTGCAGCACGTTCCGGAACTCGGAATATCATCCACCAGCTGTATCAAGTTAAGGAAAACGGAATATCATCCACACTCTTCAGAACTTTCAGGAACTCTCAATATCATCGACCAGGTGCACCAAGTTCAGGAACACGGAATATCAACCACCAGTTGCACCAAGTTCAGGAACTCGGAATATCATCCACCAGCTGCACCAAGTTCAGGAACTCGGAATATCATCCACCAGCCGCACCAAGTTAAGGATCTCAGGGTATCATCCACCAGCTGCACAAAGTTCAGGAATTAGGAATATCATCCACCGGCTGCACCAAGTTCAGGAACTGGGAAAATCATCCGCTAGCTGCACCAAGTTCAGGAACTCTTGATATCATCCACCGGCTGCACCAAGTTCAGGAACTCGGAATATCATTCGCCAGCTGCACCAACTTCAGGAACTCGGAATATCATTCACCAGCTGCACCAACTTAAGGAACTCGGAATATCATTCATCAGCTGCACCAAGTTCAGGAACTCTGAATATCATCCACCAATTGCACAAAGTTCAGGAATTTTGAATATCATCCACCGGCTGCACCAAGTTCTGGAAATCTGGTTATCACCACCAGCTGCACAAAGTTCAGGAAGTTTGAATATCATCCACCAGCTGCCCCAAGTTCAAGATCCCAGGATGTCATCTACCAGCTACGCCAACTTCAGGAACTCGGAATATCATCCAGCAGCTGCACCAAGTTCAGGAACTCGGAATATCATTCGCCAGCGGCACCAACTTCAGTAACTCGGAATATCATTCATCAGCTGCACCAAGTTCAGGAACTCAGAATATCATCCACCAGCTGCACCAGGTACAGGAACTCGGAATATCATCCACCAGCTGCACCAAGTTCAGGATCTCTGGATATCATCCACCAGCTGCACCAAGTTCAGGAACTCGGAATATCATCCACCAGCTGCACCAAGTTCAGGATCTCTGGATATCATCCACCATCGGCACCATGTTCAGGGATTCAGGATATCATCGACCGACTGCACCAAGTTCAGGAACTCTGAATATCATCCACCGGCTGCACCAAGTTCGGGAACTCGGAATATCATCCACCACCTGCACCAAGTTCAGGAATTCAGGATATCATCCACCAGTTGCACCATGTTCAGGAACTGGGAATATCATCCGCTAGCTGCACCAAGTTCAGGAACTCTTGATATCATCCACCGGCTGCACCAAGTTCACTGAATCGGAATATCATCCACCAGATGCACCAGGTACAGGAACTTGGAATGTCATTCACCAGCTGCACCAAGTTCAGGAACCTCGGAATATCATCCAGCAGCAGCACCAAGTTCAGGAACTCGGAATATCATTCGCCAGCGGCACCAACTTCAGGAACTCGGAATATCATTCATCAGCTGCACCAAGTTCAGAAACTCTGGATATCATCGACCAGCTGCACAAAGTTTAGGAATTTTGAATATCATCCACCAGCTGCACCAAGTTCAAGATCTCAGGATATCATCCACCAGCAACACCAACTTCAGGAACTCGGGAAAACATCCACCAGCTGCACCAGGTTCAGTAACTCCGTGTATCATCCACCAGCTGCACCAAGTTCAGGAATTCCGCATATCATCCACCGGCTGCTCCAAGTACACGAACTCGGAATATCATCAAACAGCTGGCCCAAGTTCAGGAACTCGGAATATCATCCACCGGCTGTTCCAAATTCAGGAATTCGGAATATCATCCACCAGCAGCACCAATTTCAGGAACTCGGAATATCATCCACTAGCTGCACAAAGTTCAGAAACTCTGGATATCATCCAGCAGCTGCACCAAGTTCAGGAACACTGGATATCATCCACCAGCTGCACGAAGTTCAGGAACTCGGAATATCATTCACCAGCTGCACTAGTTACAGGATCTCGGAATGTCATTCACCAGCTGCACCAAGTTCAGGAACTCTGGATATCATCCATCAGCTGCACCAAGTTCAGGAACACAGAATATCATTCGCCAGATGCACCACGTTCAGGAACGATTGTTATCATCAACCAGCTGCACCAAGTACTGGAATTCGGAATATCAACCACCGGCTGCACCACGTTCAGGAACTTGGAATATCATCCACCAGCTGTACCAAGTTCAGGAACTCTGGATCTCATCCAACAACTGCACCTCGTGCAGGAACTCCGGATATCATCCTCCAGCTGCACCAAGTTTAGTAACTCGGAATATCATCCACCAGCTGCACCGAGTTCAGGAACTCTGGATATCATCCACCGGATGCTCCAAGTTCAGGAACTCGGAATATCATCCACCGGCTGCACGAAGCTCAGGAACCCGGAATATCATCCACCAGTTGTACTAATTTCAGGAATTCGGGATATTACCCACCAGCTGCACCAAGTTCAGGAACTCTGGATAACATCCACCAGCTGCACCAAGTTCAGGAACTCTGGATAACATCCACCAGCTGCACCAGTTTGGGGAACTCTGGATATCATCTACCAGCTGTAACAAGTTCAGGAACTCGGAATATCATCCACCAGCCGCACCAACGTTCAGGAACTTGGAATATCATTCGCCAGCTGCACCAACTTCAGGAACTCGGAATATCATTCATCAGCTGCACCAAGTTCAGGAACTCTGGATATCATCCACCAGCTACACAGAGTTCAGGAATTCGGAATATCATCCACCGGCTGAACCAAGTTCAGGAACTCGGAATATCATCCAACAGCTGCACCACATTCAATAACTCCGGATATCTTCCATCAGCTGCACAAAGTTTAGGAACTCTGGATATCATCCACCAGCTGCACCCAGTTCAGGAACGTGGAATACCATCCACCAGCTGCACCAACTTCAGGAACTTGGAACATCATCCACCAGATGCTCCAATTTCAGGAAATCTGGATATCATTCACCAGTTGCACCAAGTTCAGGAACTGGGAATATCATCCGCCAGCTGCACCACGTTCAGGAACTCGGAATATCATCCACCAGCTGCACCAAGTTCAGAAACTCGGAATATCATCCACCAGCTGCACCAGGGACAGGAGCACGGAATGCCATTCACCAGCTGTACCAAGTTCAGGAACTCTGGATATTATCCACCAGCTGCACCGAGTTTAGTAACTCGGCATATCATCCACCAGCTGCACCAAGTTCAGGAACTCTGGATATCATCCTCCAGCTGCACCGAGTTCAGGAACTCTGGATATCATCCACCGGCTGCTCCAATTTCAGCAATTCGGAATATCATCCACCAGCTGCATCAACTTCAGGAAATCTGGATATCATCCACCGGCTGCACCACGTTCAGGAACTCGGAATATCATTCGTCAGATGCACCAAGTTCAGGAACTGGGAATATCATCCGCCAGCTGCACCACGTTCAGGAACTCGGAATATCATTCGTCAGATGCACCAAGTTCAGGAACGCTGGATATCATCCACCAGCTGCACTAGGTACAGGAACTCAGAATGTCATTCACCTGCTGCACCAAGTTCAGAAACTCGGAATATCAACCACCAGCTGCACCAGGGACAAGAGCACGGAATGCCATTCACCAGCTGTACCAAGTTCAGGAACTCTGGATATTATCCACCAGCTGCACCAAGTTCAGGAACTCGGAATATCATTCGCCAGATGCACCAAGTTCAGGAACGCTGGATATCATCCACCAGCTGCACCAAGTTCTGGAATTCGGAATATCATCCACCAGCTGCACCAAGTTCAGGAACTCTGGATCTCATCCAACAGCTGCACCACGTCCAGGAACTCCGGATATCATCCACCAGCTGCACCGAGTTCAGGAACTCGGAATATCATCCACCAGCTGCACCAAGTTCAGGAACTCTGGATATCATCCTCCAGCTGCACCAAATTCAGGAACTCTGGATATCATCCACTGGCTGCTCCAATTTCAGGAACTCGGAATATCATCCACCGGCAGCAAGAAGCTCAGGAACTCGGAATATCATCCACCAGTCGTACCAATTTTACGAATTCTGGATATTACCCACCAACTGCACCAAGTTCAGGAACTCTGGATATCATCCACCAGCCGCACCAACGTTCAGAACACGGAATATCAACCACCAGCTGCACCAAGTTTAGTAACTCGGAATATCATCCACCAGCTGCACCAAGTTCAGGAAATCTGGATATCATCCACCAGCTGCAACACGTTCAGGAACTCCGGACATCATCCACCAGCTGCACCAAGTTCAGGAACTCGGAATATCATCCACCAGCTGCACCAAATTCAGGAACTCTGGATATCATTCTCCAGCTGCACCAAGTTCAGGAAATCTGGATATCATCCAACGGCTGCTCCAATTTCAGGAACTCGGAATATCATCCACCGGCTGCACGAAGCTCAGGAACTCGGAATATCATCCACCAGTTGTACCAATTTCAGGAATTCGGGATATTACCCACCAGCTGCACCAAATTCAGGGACTCTGGATAACATCCACCAGCTGCACCATGTTCAGGAACTCTGGATATCATCCTCCAGCTGCACCATGTTCAGGAACTCTGGATATCATCCACCAGTTACACAGAGTTCACGAATTCGGAATATGATCCACCGGCTGCACCAAGTTCAGGACCTCTGGATATCATCCAACAGCTGCACAAAGTTCAGGAACTTCGGATATCATCCACCAGCTGCACTCATTTCAGGAAAGCGGAATATCATCCACCAGCTGCACCAAGTTCAGGAACTCGGAATACCATCCACCAACTGCACCAAGTTCAGGAACTTCGGATATCATCCACCAGCTGCACCCATTTCAGGAAAGCGGAATATCATCCACCAGCTGCACCAACTTGAGGAACTTGGAATATCATCCACCAGCTGCACCAAGTTCAGGAATTCGGAATATCCTCCACCAGTTGCACCACATTCAGGAACTGGGAATATCATCCACCAGCTGCACCACATTCAGGAACTCCCAATATCATCCACTACCTGCACTACGTTCAGGAATTCCGGATATCATCCACCAGCTGACACCATGTTCAGCAACTCCAGATTTCATCCACCAGCTACACTAAGTTCAGGAACTCGGAATATCATCCACCAGCTGCACCTGGTACAGGAACACGGAATGTCATTCAACAGTTGCGCCACGTTCAGGAACTGGGAATATCATCCGCCAGCTGCACCAACTTCAGGAACTCAGAACATCATCCACCAGCTGCACCAAGTTCAGGAACTCAGAACATCATCCACCAGCTGCACCAAGTTCAGGAACTCCAGATGTCATCCACCAGCTACACTAAGTTCAGGAACTCGGAATATCATCCACGAGCTGCACCAGGGACAGGAGCTCGGAATGCCATTCACCGGCTGTACCAAATTCAGGAACTCTGGATATCATCCACCTGCTGCACCAAGTTCAGGAACTCGGAATATCATCCACCAGCTGCACCAGGGACAGGAGCTCGGAATGCCATTCACCAGCTGTACCAAGCTCAGGATCTCTGGATATCATCCACCAGCTGCACCAAGTTCAGGAACTCTGGATATCATTCGCCAGATGCACCAAGTTCAGGAACGCTGGATATCATCCACCAGCTTTACCAACTTCAGGAATTCGGAATATCATCCACCGACTGCATCACGTTCAGGAACTTGGAATATCATCCACCAGCTGCACCAAGTTCAGGAACTCTGGATCTCATCCAACAGCTGCACCACGTGCAGGAACTCCGGATATCATCCACCAGCTGCACCAAGTTCAGGAACTCTGGATATCATCCTCCAGCTGCACCATGTTCAGGAACTCTGGATATCATCCACCAGTTACACAGAGTTCAGGAATTCGGAATATCATCCACCGGCTGCACCAAGTTCAGGAACTCGGAATATCATCCAACAGCTGCACCACATTCAGTAACTCCGGATATCATCCACCAGCTGCACAAAGTTCAGGAACTCGGAATATCATCCACCAGCTGCACCAAGTTCAGGAACTCTCAATATCATCCAGCAGCTGCACCAAGTTCAGGAACTCGGAATATCATTCGCCAGCTGCACCAACTTCGGGAACTTGGAATATCATTTATCTGCTGCACCAACTTCAGGTACTGCACAAAGTTCAGGAATTCGGAATATGATCCACCGGCTGCACCACGTTCAGGACCTCTGGATATCATCCAACAGCTGCACCAAGTTCAGGAACTTTGGATAACATCCACCAGCTGCACTCATTTCAGGAAAGTGGAATATCATCCACCAGCTGCACCAAGTTCAGGAACTCGGAATACCATCCACCAGCTGCACCAAGTTCAGGATTTCGGAATATCATCCACCAGCTGCACCACGTTCAGGAACTCTCAATATCATCCCCAGCTGCACAACGTTCAGGAACTCTCAATATCATCCACCACCTGCACCAAGTTCAGGACTTCCGGATATCATCCACCAGCTACACCAAGTTCAGGAACTGGGAATATCATCCACCAGCTGCACCAAGTTTAGTAACTCGGAATATCATCCACCAGCTGCACCAAGTTCAGGAACTCAGAATATCATCCACCAGCTGCACCAAGTTCAGGAACTCTCAATATCATCCACCACCTGCACCAAGTTCAGGAATTTTGGATATCATCCAGCAACTGCACCAAGTTCAGGAACTCGGAATATAATCCGCCAGCTGCACCACGTTCAGGAACTCTCAATATCATCCACCACCTGCACCAAGTTCAGGAATTTTGGATATCATCCAGCAACTGCACCAAGTTCAGGAACTGGGAATATCATCCACCAGCTACACCACGTTCAGGAACTCTCAATATCATCCACCACCTGCACCAAGTTCAGGAATTTTGGATATCATCCACCTGCTGCACCAAGTTCAGGAAATCTGGATATCATCCACCAGCTGCACCAACTTCAGGAACTCCGAATATCATTCATCAGCTGCACCAAGTTCAGGAACTCTGGATATCATACACCAGCTGCACCAAGTTCAGGAATTCGGGATATTACCCACCAGCTGCACCAAGTTCAGGAACACTGGATATCATCCACCACCTGCACCAAGTTCAGGAACTCGGAATATCATCCACAAGCTGCACCAACTTCAGGAACTCGGAATATCATTCGCCAGCTGCACCAACTTGAGGAATTCGGAATATCATCCACCGGCTGCATCACGTTCAGGAACTTGGAATATCATCCACCAGCTGCACCAAGTTCAGGAACTCTGGATCTCATCCAACAGCTGCACCACGTGCAGGAACTCCGGATATCATCCACCAGCTGCACCGAGTTCAGGAACTCTGAATATCATCCTCCAGCTGCACCATGTTCAGGATCTCTGGATATCATCCACCAGTTACACAGAGTTCAGGAATTCGGAATATGATCCACTGGCTGCACCACGTTCAGGACCTCTGGATATCATCCAACAGCTGCACAAAGTTCAGGAACTTCGGATATCTTCCATCAGCTGCACTCATTTCAGGAAAGCGGAATATCATCCACCAGCTGCACCAAGTTCAGGAACTCGGAATACCATCCACCAACTGCACCAAGTTCAGGAACTTCGGATATCATCCACCAGCTGCACCCATTTCAGGAAAGCGGAATATCATCCACCAGCTGCACCAACTTGAGGAACTTGGAATATCATCCACCAGCTGCACCAAGTTCAGGAACTCGGAATATCCTCCACCAGTTGCACCACATTCAGGAACTGGGAATATCATCCACCAGCTGCACCACATTCAGGAACTCTCAATATCATCCACTACCTGCACTACGTTCAGGAATTCCGGATATCATCCACCAGCTGCACCATGTTCAGCAACTCCAGATGTCATCCACCAGCTACACTAAGTTCAGGAACTCGGAATATCATCCACCAGCTGCACCTGGTACAGGAACACGGAATGTCATTCAACAGTTGCACCACGTTCAGGAACTGGGAATATCATCCGCCAGCTGCACCAACTTCAGGAACTCGGAATATCATCCACCAGCTGCACCAAGTTCAGGAACTCAGAACATCATCCACCAGCTACACTAAGTTCAGGAACTCGGAATATCATCCACGAGCTGCACCAGGGACAGGAGCTCGGAATGCCATTCACCGGCTGTACCAAATTCAGGAACTCTGGATATCATTCACCTGCTGCACCAAGTTCAGGAACTCGGAATATCATCCACCAGCTGCACCAGGGACAGGAGCTCGGAATGCCATTCACCAGCTGCACCAAGCTCAGGATCTCTGGATATCATCCACCTGCTGCACCAAGTTCAGGAACTCGGAATATCATCCACCAGCTGCACCAGGGACAGGAGCTCGGAATGCCATTCACCAGCTGCACCAAGCTCAGGATCTCTGGATATCATCCACCAGCTGCACCACGTTCAGGAACTCTGGATATCATCCACCAGCTTTACCAACTTCAGGAATTCGGAATATCATTCACCGGCTGCATCACGTTCAGGAACTTGGAATATCATCCACCAGCTGCACCAAGTTCAGGAACTCTGGATCTCATCCAACAGCTGCACCACGTGCAGGAACTCCGGATATCATCCTCCAGCTGCACTAAGTTTAGTAACTCGGAATATCATCCACCAGCTGCACCAAGTTCAGGAACTCTGGATATCATCCTCCAGCTGCACCATGTTCAGGAACTCTGGATATCATCCACCAGTTACACAGAGTTCAGGAATTCGGAATATCATCCACCGGCTGCACCAAGTTCAGGAACTCGGAATATCATCCACCAGCTGCACCAAGTTCAGGAACTCTCAATATCATCCAGCAGCTGCACCAAGTTCAGGAACTCGGAATATCATTCGCCAGCTGCACCAACTTCGGGAACTTGGAATATCATTTATCTGCTGCACCAACTTCAGGTACTGCACAAAGTTCAGGAATTCGGAATATCATCCACCAGCTGCACCAAGTTCAGGAACTTTGGATAACATCCACCAGCTGCACCAAGTTCAGGATTTCGGAATATCATCCACCAGCTGCACCAAGTTCAGGATTTCGGAATATCATCCACCAGCTGCACCACGTTCAGGAACTCTCAATATCATCCCCAGCTGCACCACGTTCAGGAACTCTCAATATCATCCACCACCTGCACCAAGTTCAGGACTTCCGGATATCATCCACCAGCTACACCAAGTTCAGGAACTCGGAATATCATCCACCAGCTGCATCAAGTTTAGTAACTCGGAATATCATCCACCAGCTGCACCAAGTTCAGGAACTCGGAATATAATCCGCCAGCTGCACCACGTTCAGGAACTCTCAATATCATCCACCACCTGCACCAAGTTCAGGAATTTTGGATATCATCCAGCAACTGCACCATGTTCAGGAACTCGGAATATAATCCACCAGCTACACCACGTTCAGGAACTCTCAATATCATCCACCACCTGCACCAAGGTCAGGAATTTTGGATATCATCTACCTGCTGCACCAAGTTCAGGAACTCGGAATATCATCCACCAGCTGCACCAGGGACAGGAGCTCGGAATGCCATTCACCGGCTGTACCAAGTTCAGGAACTCTGGATATCATCCACCGGCTGCACCACGTTCAGGAACTCTGGATATCATTCGCCAGATGCACCAAGTTCAGGAACGCTGGATATCATCCACCAGCTTCACCAACTTCAGGAATTCGGAATATCATCTACCGGCTGCACCACGTTCAGGAACTTGGAATATCATCCACCAGCTGCACCACGTTCAGGAACTCTGGATCTCATCCAACAGCTGCTCCAAATGCAGGAACTCCGGATATCATCCACCAGCTGCACCAAGTTTAGTAACTCGGAATATCATCCTCCAGCTGCACCAAGTTCAGGAACTCTGGATATCATCCACCAGCTACACAGAGTTCAGGAATTCAGAATATCATCCACCGGCTGCACCAAGTTCAGGAACTCGGAATATCATCCAACAGCTGCACCACATTCAGTAACTCCGGATATCATCCACCAGCTGCACAAAGTTTAGGAACTCGGAATATCTTCCACCATCTGCACCAAGTTCTGGAACACTGGATATCATCCACCAGCTGCACCAAGTTCAGGAACTCTCAATATCATCCAGCAGCTGCACCAAGTTCAGGAACTCGGAATATCATTCGCCAGCTGCACCAACTTCTGGAACTCGGAATATCATTTATCTGCTGCACCAAATTCAGGAACTGCACAAAGTTCAGGAATTCGCAATATGATCCACCGGCTGCACCACGTTCAGGACCTCTGGATATCATCCAACAGCTGCACAAAGTTCAGGAACTTCGGATATCATCCACCAGCTGCACTCATTTCAGGAAAGCGGAATATCATCCACCAGCTGCACCAAGTTCAGGAACTCGGAATACCATCTACCAACTGCACCAAGTTCAGGAACTTCAGATATCATCCACCAGCTGCACCCATTTCAGGAAAGCGGAATATCATCCACCAGCTGCAACCAACTTGAGGAACTCGGAATATCATCCACCAGCTGCACCACGTTCAGGAACTGGGAATATCATCCACCAGCTGCACCACGTTCAGGAACTCTCAATATCATCCACCACCTGCACCAAGTTCAGGAATTCTGGATATCATCCACCAGCTGCACCACGTTCAGTTACTCCGGATATCATCCACCAGCTACACCAAGTTCAGGAACTCGGAATATCACCCACCAGCTGCACCTGATACAGGAACTCGGAATGTCATTCACCAGTTGCACCACGTTCAGGAACTGGGAATATCATCCGCCAGCTGCACCACATTCAGGAACTCTCAATATCATCCACCAGCTGCACCAAGTTCAGGAACTGCGAATATCATCCACCAGCTACACCAGGGACAGGAACTGGGAATATCATGCACCAGCTGCACCACGTTCAGGAACTGGGAATATCATCCGAAAGCTGCACCACGTTCAGGAACTCTTGATATCATCCACTAGCTGCACCAGGTACAGGAACTCGGAAAGCCATCCACCGGCTGCACCAAGTTCAGGAACTCTGGATATCATTCGCCAGATGCACCAAGTTCAGGAACACTGGATATCATCCACCAGCTTCACCAAGTTCAGGAATTCGGAATATCATCCACCGGATGCACCACGTTCAGGAACTTGGAATATCATCCACCAGCTGCACCACGTTCAGGAACTCTCAATATCATCCACCACCTGCACCAATTCAGGAACTCTGAATATCATCCACCAGCTGCACCAAGTTCAGGAACTCTGGATATCATTCACCAGCTAAACAGAGTTCAGGAATTCGGAATATCATCCACCGGCTGCACCAAGTTCAGGAACTCGGAATATCATCCAACAGCTGCACCACATTCAGTAACTCAGGATATCATCCACCAGCTGCACAAAGTTTAGGAACTCTGGATATCATCCACCAGCTGCACCAAGTTCAGGAACGTGGAATATCATCCACCAGCTGCACCAATTTCAGGAAATCTGGATATCATCCACCAGCTGCACCAAGTTCAGGAATTCGGAATATCATCCAGCAGCTGCACCAAGTTCAGGAACTCGGACTATCATTCGCCAGCTGCACCAAGTTCAGGAACTCGGAATATCATTCGCCAACTGCACCAGGTTCAGGAACTGGGAATATCATCCGCCAGCTGCACCACGTCCAAGAACACTCAATATCATCCATCACTTGCAACAAGTTCAGGAATTTTGGATATCATCCAGCAGCTGCACCAGATACAGGAACTCAGAATGTCATTCACCTGCTGCACCAAGTTCAGGAACTCGGAATATCATCCACCAGCTGCACCAGGGACAGGAGCTTGGAATGCTATTCACCGGCTGTACCAAGTTCAGGAACTCTGGATATCATCCACCAGCTGCACCAAGTTCATGAACTCTGGATATCATTCGCCAGATGCACCAAGTTCAGGAACGCTGGATACCATCCACCAGCTTCACCAACTTCAGGAATTCGGAATATCATCCACCGGCTGCACCACGTTCAGGAACTTGGAATATCATCCACCAGCTGCACCAAGTTCAGGGATTCTGGATATCATTCGCCAGACGCACCAAGTTCAGGAACGCTGGATATCATCCACCAGCTTCACCAAGATCAGGAATTCGGAATATCATCCATCGGCTGCACCACGTTCAGGAACTTGGAATATCATCCACCAGCTGCACCAAGTTCAGGAACTCGGAATATCATCCACCAGCTGCACCAAGTTCAGGAACGCTGGATATCATCCTCCAGCTGCACAAAGTTTAGGAACTCTGGATATCATCCACCAGCTGCACCAAGTTCAGGAACTCTGGATATCATTCTCCAGCTGCACCAAGTTCAGGAAATCTGAATATCATCCACCGGCTGCTCCAAGTTCAGGAACTCGGAATATCATCCACCAGCTGCACGAAGCTCAGGAACTCGGAATATCAAACACCAGTTGTACCAATTTCAGGAATTCGGGATATTACCCACCAGCAGCACCAAATTCAGGAACTCTGGATAACATCCACCAGCTGCACCAGGTTGGGGAACTCTGGATATCATCCACCAGCCGCACCAACGTTCGGAACACGGAATATCAACCATCAGCTGTACCAGGTTCTGGAACTCGGAATATCATCCACCAGATGCACCAGGTACAGGAACACGGAATATCATCCACCAGCTGCACAAAGCTTAGGAACTCTGTATATCATCCACCAGCTGCACCAAGTTCAGGAACTTGGAATATCATTCGCCAGCTGCACCAACTTCAGGAACTCGGAATATCATTCATCAGCTACACCAAGTTCAGGAACTCGGAATATCATCCACCAGTTGCACCTGGTACAGGAACTCGGAATGTCATTCACCAGTTGCACCACGTTCAGGAACTGGGAATATCTTCCGCCAGTTGCACCATGTTCAGGAACTCTCAATATCATCCACAACCTGCACCAAGTTCAGGAATTCTGGATATCATCCACCAGCTGCACCACGTTCAGGAACTCGGAATATCATCCAAGGGCTGCACGAAGCTCAGGAACTCGGAATATCATCCACCAGATGCACCAGGTATAGGAAATCAGAAAATCATCCAGCAGCTGCACCAACTTTAGGAACTCGGAATATCATTCATCAGCTACACCAAGTTCAGGAACTCTGGATATCATCCACCAGCTGCACCAAGTTCAGGAACTCGGAATATCATTCGCCAGCTGCACCAACTTCAGGAACTCTGGATAACATCCACCAGCTGCACCAAGCTCAGGAACTCTGGATATCATCCACCAGCCGTACCAACTTTCGGAACACGGAATATCAACCACCAGCTGTACCACGTTCAGGAACTCAGAATATCATCCACCAGATGCACCAGGTACAGGAACTCGGAATGTCATCCAGCAGCTACACCAAGTTCAGGAACTCGGAATATCATTCGCCAGCTGCACCAACTTCAGGAACTCGGAATATCATTCATCAGCTTCACCAAGTTCAGGAACTCGGAATATCATCCACCAGCTGCACCTGGTACAGGAACTCGGAATGTCATTCACCAGTTGCACCACGTTCAGGAACTGGGAATATCATCCGCCAGCTGCACCACGTCCAAGAACACTCAATATCATCCATCACTTGCAACAAGTTCAGGAATTTTGGATATCATCCAGCAGCTGCACCAGATACAGGAACTCAGAATGTCATTCACCTGCTGCACCAAGTTCAGGAACTCGGAATATCATCCACCAGCTGCACCAGGGACAGGAGCTTGGAATGCTATTCACCGGCTGTACCAAGTTCAGGAACTCTGGATATCATCCACCAGCTGCACCAAGTTCATGAACTCTGGATATCATTCGCCAGATGCACCAAGTTCAGGAACGCTGGATACCATCCACCAGCTTCACCAACTTCAGGAATTCGGAATATCATCCACCGGCTGCACCACGTTCAGGAACTTGGAATATCATCCACCAGCTGCACCAAGTTCAGGGATTCTGGATATCATTCGCCAGACGCACCAAGTTCAGGAACGCTGGATATCATCCACCAGCTTCACCAAGATCAGGAATTCGGAATATCATCCATCGGCTGCACCACGTTCAGGAACTCCGGATATCATCCACCAGCTGCACCAAGTTCAGGAACTCGGAATATCATCCACCAGCTGCACCAAGTTCAGGAACGCTGGATATCATCCTCCAGCTGCACAAAGTTTAGGAACTCTGGATATCATCCACCAGCTGCACCAAGTTCAGGAACTCGGAATGTCATTCACCAGTTGCACCACGTTCAGGAACTGGGAATATCATCCGCCAGCTGCACCACGTTCAGGAACTCACAATATCATTCACCACTTGCAGAAAGTTCAGGAATTCTGGATATCATCCACCAGCTGCACCAAGTTCAGGAACGCAGAATATCATCCACCTGCTGCACCAAGTTCAGGAACTCGGAATATCATCCACCAGCTGCACCAGGGTCAGGAGCTCGGAATGCCATTCACCAGCTGTACCAAGCTCAGGAACTCTGGATATCATCCACCAGCTGCATCAAGTTCAGGAATTCGGAATATCATCTACCGGCTGCACCACATTCAGGAACTTGGAATATCACCCACCAGATGCACCAGGTTCAGGAACTCGGAATATCATCCACCGGCTGCACCCACTTTAGGAACTCGGAATATCATTCATCAGCTACACCAAGTTCAGGAACGCTGGATATCATCCACCAGCTGCACAAAGTTTAGGAACTCTGAATATCATCCACCAGCTGCACCAACTTCATGAACATGGAACATCATCCACCAGCTGCACCAACCTCAGGAACTCCGAATATCATTCATCAGCTGCACCAACTTCAGGAATTCGGGATATTACCCACCAGCTGCACCAAGTTCAGGAACACGGGATATCATCCACCAGCTGCACCAGGTTGGTGCACTCTGGATATCATCCACCAGCTGCGCCAAGTTCAGGAATTCGGAATATCATCCACCAGTTGCACCACGTTCAGGAACTGGGAATATCCTCCACCAGCTGCACCACGTTCAGGAACTCTCAGTATAATCCACCACCTGCACCATGTTCAGGAACTCTCAATATCATCCACCACCTGCACCAAGTTCAGGAATTCTGGATATCATCCACCAGCTGCACCACGTTCAGTAACTCCAGATATCATCCACCAGCTACACCAAGTTCAGGAACTCGGAATATCATCCACCAGCTGCACCTGGTACAGGAACTCGGAATGTCATTCACCAGTTGCACCACGTTCAGGAACTGGGAATATCATCCACCAGCTGCATCACATTCAGGAACTCTCAATATCATCCACCACCTGCACCAAATTCAGGAACTCTGGATATCATCCACCAGCTGCACCAAGTTCAGGAACTCGGAATATCACCCACCAGCTGCACCAAGTTCAGGAAATCTGGATATCATCCACCGGCTGCTCCAAGTTTAGGAATTCGGAATATCATCCACCGGCTGCACGAAGCTCAGGAATATCATCCACCAGTTGTACCAATTTCAGGAATTCGGGATATTACCCACCAGCTGCACCAAATTCAGGGATTCTGGATAACATCCACCAAGTGTACCAAGCTCAGGAACTCTGGATAACATCCACGAGCTGCACCAAGTTCAGGCATTCGGAATATCATCCACCAGTTGCACCACATTCAGGAACTGCGAATATCCTCCACCAGCTGCACCACGTTCAGGAACTCTCAATAACATCCACCACCTGCATCAAGTTCAGGAATTCTGGATATCTTCCACCAGCTGCACCACGTTCAGGAATTCTGGATATCATCCACCAGCTGCACCACGTTCAGTAACTCCGGATATCATCCACCAGCTACACCAAGTTCAGGAACTCGGAATATCATCCACCAGCTGCACCTGGTACAGCAACTCGGAATGTCATTCACCAGTTGCACCAAGTTCAGGAACTGGGAATATCAACCGCCAGTTGCACCACGTTCAGGAACTCTCAATGTCATCCACCACCTGCACCAAATTCAGGAACTCTCAATATCATCCACCAGCTGCACCAAGTTCAGGAACTCGGAATATCATCCACCAGCTGCACCAAGTTCAGGAATGCTGGATATCATCCACCTGTTGCACCAAGTTCAGGAACGCGGAATATCATCCACCAGCTGCACCAAGTTTAGGAACTCGGAATATCATCCACCAGCTGCACCAAGTTCAGGAATGCTGGATATCATCCACCAGTTGTACCAAGTTCAGGAACTGGGAATATCAACCGCCAGTTGCACCACGTTCAGGAACTCTCAATGTCATCCACCACCTGCACCAAATTCAGGAACTCTGGATATCATCCACCAGCTGCACCAAGTTCAGGAACTCGGAATATCATCCACCAGCTGCACCAAGTTCAGGAATGCTGGATATCATCCACCAGTTGTACCAAGTTCAGGAACTGGGAATATCAACCGCCAGTTGCACCACGTTCAGGAACTCTCAATGTCATCCACCACCTGCACCAAATTCAGGAACTCTGGATATCATCCAACAGCTGCACCAAGTTCAGTAACGCGGAATATCATCCACCTGCTGCACCAAGTTCAGGAACTTGGAATATCATCCACCAGCTGCACCAGGGACAGGAGCTCGGAATGCCATTCACCAGCTGTACCAAGCTCTGGAACTCGGAATATCATCCACCAGCTGCACCTAGTTTAGGAACTTGGAATATCATCCAGCAGCTGCACCAAGTTCAGGAACTCGGAATATCATTCGCCAGCTGCACCAACTTCATGAAATGGGAATATCATTCATCAGCTGCACCAACTTCAGGAACTGCACAAAGATCAGGAATTCGGAATATGATCCACCGGCTGCACCACGTTCAGCACCTCTGGATATCATCCAACAGCTGCACCAAATTCGGGAACTTCGGATATCATCCACCAGCTGCACCAAGTTCGGGAACTTGGAATACCATCCACCATCTGCACCAAGTTCAGGAACTTCAGATATCATCCACCAGCTGCACCCATTTCAGGAAAGCAGAATATCATCCACCAGCTGCACCAACTTTAGGAACTCGGAATATCATCCACCAGCTACACCAAGTTCAGGAATTCTGAATATCATCCACCAGTTGCACCACGTTCAGGAACTGGGAATATCATCCACCAGCTGCACCACGTTCAGGAACTCTCAATATCATCCATCACCTGCAACAAGTCCAGGAATTTTGGATATCATCCAGCAGCTGCACCAAGTTCAGGAACTGGGAATATCATCCACCGGCTGCACCAGGGACAGGAGTTCGGAATGCCATTCACCAGCTGTACCAAGTTCAGGAACTCTGGATATCATCCACCAGCTGCACCAAGTTCAGGAACGCTGGCTATCAACCACCAGCTGCACCAAGTTCAGGAATTCGGAATATCATCCACTAGCTGCACCACATTCAGGAACTTGGAATATCACCCACCAGATGCACCAGGTACAGGAACTCGGAATATCATACACAAGCTGCACCAAGTTCAGGAACTGGGAATATCATCCACCAGCTGCACCACGTTCAGGATCTCTCAATATCATCCACCACTAGCACCAAGTCCAGGAATTCTGGATAACATCCACCAGCTGCACCACGTTCAGCAACTCCGGATATCATCCACCAGCTACACCAAGTCCATGAACTCCGAATACCATTCATCAGCTGCACCAAGTTCAGGAACTCTGGATCTCATCCAACAGCTGCACCAAGTTTAGTAACTCGGAATATCATCCACCGGCTGCACGAAGCTCAGGAACTCGGAATATCATCCTCCAGCTGCACCAAGTTTAGGAACTCTGGATATCATCCACCAGCTGCACCAAGTTCAGGAACTCGGAATATCATCCACCAGCTGCACCAAGTTCAGGAACTCTGGATATCATTCTCCAGCTGCACCAAGTTCAGGAAATCTGGATATCATCCACCAGCTGCTCCAAGTTCAGGAACTTGGAATATCATCCACCAGCTGCACCAAGTTCAGGAACTCTGGATATCATTCTCCAGCTGCACCAAGTTCAGGAAATCTGGATATCATCCACCGGCTGCTCCAAGTTCAGGAACTCGGAATATCATCCACCGGCTGCACGAAGCTCAGGAACTCGGAATATCATCCACCAGTTGTACCAATTTCAGGAATTCGGGATATTACCCACCAGCTGCACCAACTTCAGGAACTCGGAATATCATTCATCAGCTACACCATGTTCAGGAACTCAGAATATCATCCACCAGCTGCACCTGGTACAGGAACTCGGAATGTCATTCACCAGTTGCACCACGTTCAGGAACTTGGAATATCATCCGCCAGCTGCACCACGTTCAGGAACTCCCAAGATCATCCACCACCTGCACCAAGTTCAGGAATTCTGGATATCATCCAACAGCTGTACCAAGTTCAGGAACGCGGAATATCATCCACCTGCTGCACCAAGTTCAGGAACTTGGAATATCATCCACCAGCTGCACCAAGTTCAGGAACTTGGAATATCATCCACCAGCTGCACTAGGGACAGGAGCTCGGAATGCCATTCACCAGCTGTACCAAGCTCTGGAACTCGGAATATCATCCAGCAGCTGCACCAAGTTCAGGAACTCGGAATATCATTCGCCAGCTGCACCAACTTCATGAAATGGGAATATCATTCATCAGCTGCACCAACTTCAGGAACTGCACAAAGATCAGGAATTCGGAATATGATCCACCAGCTGCACCACGTTCAGCACCTCTGGATATCATCCAACAGCTGCACCAAATTCAGGAACTTCGGATATCATCCACCAGCTGCACCAAGTTCGGGAACTTGGAATACCATCCACCATTTGCACCAAGTTCAGGAACTTCAGATATCATCCACCAGCTGCACCAACTTTAGGAACTCGTAATATCATCCACCAGTTGCACCACGTTCAGGAACTGGGAATATCCTCCACCAGCTGGACCACGTTCAGGAACTCTCAATATCATCCACCACCTGCATCAAGTTCAGGAATTCTGGATATCATCCAACAGCTGCACCACGTTCAGTAACTCCGGATATCATCCACCAGCTACACCAAGTTCAGGAACCCGGAATATCATCCACCAGCTGCACCTGGTACAGGAACTCGGAATGTGATTCACCAGTTGCACCACGTTCAGGAACTGGGAATATCATCCGCCAGCTGCACCACATTCAGGAACTCTCAATATCATCCACCAGCTGCACCAAGTTCAGGAACTTGGAATATCATCCACCAGCTGCACCAAGTTCTGGAAATCTGGATATCATCCACCAGTTGCACCAAGTTCAGGAACACGGAAAATCAACCACCAGCTGCACCAAGTTCAGGAAATCTGGATATCATCCACCAGCTCCACCAACTTCAGGAACTCTGGATAATATCCACCAGCTACACCACGTTCAGGAACTCGGAATATCATCCACCAGCTGCACCAACTTCAGGAACTCGGAATATCATCCACCAGCTGCACCAGTTCAGGAACACGGAATATCATCCACCAGATGCACCAGGTACAGGAACTCGGAATATCATCCTCCAGCTGCACCAAGTTCTGGAACTCTGGATATCATCCACCAGCTGCACCAAGTTCAGGAACTCGGAATATCATTCTCCAGCTGCACCAAGTTCAGGAAATCTGGATATCATCCACCGGCGGCTCCAAGTTCAGGAACTCGGAATATCATCCACCGGCTGCACGAAGCTCAGGAACTCGGAATATCATCCACCAGTTGTACCAATTTCAGGAATTCGGGATATTACCCACCAGCTGCACCAAATTCAAGGACTCTGGATAACATCCACCAGCTGCACCAACGTTCAAAACACGGAATATCAACCACCAGCTGTACCAGGTACAAGAACTCGGAATATCATCCTCCAGCTGCACAAAGATCAGGAACGGGGAATATCATCCGCCAGCTGCACCATGTTCAGGAACTCTTGATGTCATCCACCAGCTGTACCATGTTCAGGAACTCGGAATGTCATCCACCAGCTGCACCAAGTTCAGGAACTCCGGATATCATCCACCAGCTGCACCAAGTTTAGTAACTCGGAATATCATCCACCAGCTGCACAAAGTTTAGGAACTCTGGATATCATCCACCAGCTGCACCAAGTTCTGGAACTCTGGATATCATTCTCCAGCTGCACCAAGTTCAGGAAATCTGGATATCATCCACCGGCTGCTCCAAGTTCAGGAACTCGGAATATCATCCACCAGCTGCACGAAGCTCAGGAACTCGGAATATCATCCACCAGTTGTACCAATTTCAGGAATTCGGGATATTACCCACCAGCTGCACCAAATTCAGGGACTCTGGATAACATCCACCAGCTGCACTAGATTGGGAAACTCTGGATATCATTCACCAGCCGCACCAACGTTCGGAACACGGAATATCATCCACCAGCTGCACCAGGGACAGGAGCTCGGAATGCCATTCACCAGCTGCACCAAGTTCAGGAACTCTGGATATCATCCACCAACTGCACCAAGTTCAGGAATTCGGAATATCATCTACCGGCTGCACCACATTCAGGAACTTGGAATATCACCCACCAGCTGCACCAACTTCAGGAACTCGGAATATCATTCATAGGCTATACCAAGTTCAGGAACTCTGGATATCATCCACCGGCTGCTCCAAGTTTAGTAACTCGGAATATCATCCACCAGCTGCACAAAGTTTAGGAACTCTGGATATCATCCACCAGCTGCACCAAGTTCTGGAACTCTGGATATCATTCTCCAGCTGCACCAAGTTCAGGAAATCTGGATATCATCCACCGGCTGCTCCAAGTTCAGGAACTCGGAATATCATTCACCGGCTGCACGAAGCTCAGGAACTCAGAATATCATCCACCAGTTGTACCAATTTCAGGAATTCAGGATATTACCCACCAGCTGCACCAAATTCAGGAACTCTGGATAACATCCACCAGCTGCACCAGGTTGGGGAACTCTGGATATCCTCCACCAGCCGCACCAACGTTCGGAACACGGAAAATCAACCACCAGCTGCACCAAGTTCAGGAACTCGGAATATCATTCGCCAGCTGCACTAACTTAAGGAACTCGGAATATCATTCATCAGCTACACCAAGTTCAGGAACTCTGGATATCATCCACCAGCTGCACAAAGTTTAGGAAATCTGGATATCATCCACCAGCTGCACCAACTTCAGGAACTCTGGATAACATCCACCAGCTGCACCAAGTCCAGGATCTCCGAATATCATTCATCAGCTGCACCAAATTCCGGAACTCTGTATAACATCCACCAGCTGCACCAAATTCAGGAACTCTGGATATCATCCACCAGCCGCACCAACATTCGGAACACGGAATATCAACCACCAGCTGTACCAGGTTCAGGAACTCTCAATATCATCCAGCAGCTACACCACGTTCAGGAACTCGGAATATCATTCACCAGCTGCACCAACTTCAGGAACTCGGAATATCATTCATCAGCTTCACCAAGTTCAGGAACTCGGAATATCATCCACCAGCTGCACCAGGGACAGGAGCTCGGAATGCCATTCACCAGCTGTACCAAGCTCAGGAACTCTGGATATCATCCACCAGCTGCACCAAGTTCAGGAATTCGGAATATCATCCACCGGCTGCACCACATTCAGGAACTTGGAATATCACCCACCAGATGCACCAGGTTCAGGAACTCGGAATATCATCCACCAGCTGCACCAACTTTAGGAACTCGGAATATCATTCATCAGCTACACCAAGTTCAGGAACTCTGGATATCATCCTCCAGCTGCACAACGTTTAGGAACTCTGGATATCAACCACCAGCTGCACCCAGTTCAGGAACGTGGAATATCATCCACCAGCTGCACCAACTTCATGAAGTCGGAACATCATCCACCAGCTGCACCAATTTCAGGAAATCTGGATATCATCCACCAGCTGCACCAACCTCAGGAACTCCGAATATCATTCATCAGCTGCACCAACTTCAGGAATTCGGGATATTACCCACCAGCTGCACCAAGTTCAGGAACACTGGATATCATTCACCAGCTGCACCAAGTTCAGGAATTCGGAATATCATCGACCAGTTGCACCACATTCAGGAACTGGGGAATATCCTCCACCAGCTGCACCACATTCAGGAACTCTCAATATCATCCACCACCTGCACCAAGTTCAGGAATTCTGGATATCATCCACCAGCTGCACCACGTTCAGTAACTCCGGATATCATTCGCCAGTTGCACCAAGTTCAGGAGCTCGGAATGTCATCCACCAGCTGCACCTGGTACAGGAACTCGGAATGTCATTCACCAGTTGCACCACGTTCAGGAACTGGGAATATCATCCGCCAGCTGCATCACATTCAGGAACTCTCAATATCATCCACCAGCTGCACCAAATTCAGGAACTCGGAATATCACCCACCAGCTGCACCAAGTTCAGGAAATCTGGATATCAACCACCGGCTGCTCCAAGTTTAGGAACTCGGAATATCATCCACCAGCTGCACGAAGCTCAGGAATATCATCCACCAGTTGTACCAATTTCAGGAATTCGGGATATTACCCACCAGCTGCACCAAATTCAGGGACTCTGGATAACATCCACCAGATGTACCAAGCTCAGGAACTCTGGATAACATCCACGAGCTGCACCAGGTCGGGGAACTCTGGATATCCTCCACCAGCCGCACCAACGTTCGGAACACGGAATATCAACCACCAGCTGCACCAAGTTCAGAAACTCGGAATATCATTCGCCAGCTGCACCAACTTCAGGAACTCGGAATATCATTCATCAGCTACACAAAGTTCAGGAACTCTGGATATCAACCACCAGCTGCACAAAGTTTAGAAAATCTGGATATTATCCACCAGCTGCACCAAGTTCAGGAACACGGAATATCATTCGACAGCTGCACCAACTTCAGGAACTCTGGATAACATCCACCAACTGCACCAAGTCCAGGATCTCTGAATATCATTCATCAGCTGCACCAAATTCAGGAACTCTGGATAACATCCACCAGCTGCACCAAGCTCAGGAACTCTGGATATCATCCACCAGCCGCACCAACGTTCGGAACACGGAATATCAACCACCAGCTACACCAAGTTCAGGAACTCGGAATATCATCCACCAGATGCACCAGGTACAGGAACTCGGAATATCATCCAGCAGCTACACCAAGTTCAGGAACTCGGAATATCATTCGCCAGCTGCACCAACTTCAGGAACTCGGAACATCTTTCATCAGCTACACCAAGTTCAGGAACTCGGAATATCATCCACCAGCTGCACCTGGTACAGGAACTCGGAAACTCATTCACCAGTTGCACCACGTTCAGGAACTGGGAATATCATCCGCCAGCTGCACCACGTTGAGGAACTCCCAATATCATCCACCACCTACACCAAGTTCTGGAATTCTGGATATCATCCAACAGCTGCACCAACTTTAGGAACTCGGAATATCATCCACCAGCTGCACCAAGTTCAGGAATTCGGAATATCATCCACCAGTTGCACCACGTTCAGGAACTGGGAATATCCTCCACCAGCTGCACCACGTTCAGGAACTCTCAATATCATCCTCCACCTGCACCAAGTTCAGGAATTCTGGATATCATCCACCAGCTGCACCACGTTCAGAAATTCTGGATATCATCCACCAGCTACACCAAGTTCAGGAACTCGGAATATCATCCACCAGCTGCACATGGTACAGGAACTCGGAATGTCATTCACCAGTTGCACCACGTTCAGGAACTGGGAATATCATCCGCCATCTGCACCAAGTTCAGGAACTCTCAATATCATCCACCACCTGCACCAAATTCAGGAACTGGGAATATCATCCACCAGCTGCACCAGGTACAGGAACTCAGAATGACATTCACCTGCTGCGCCAAGTTCAGGAACTCGGAATATCATCCACCAGCTGCACCAGGGACAGGAGCTCGGAATGCCATTCATCAACTGTACCAAGTTCAGGAACTCTGGATATCATCCACCAACTGCACCACGTTCAGGAATTCTGGATATCATCCACCAACTGCACCAAGTTCAGGAACTCTGGATATCATTCGCCAGATGCACCAAGTTCAGGAACGCTGGCTATCATCCACCAGCTGCACCAAGTTCAGGATTTCGGAATATCATCCACTGGCTGCACCACATTCAGGAACTTGGAATAACACCCACCAGATGCACCAGGTACAGGAACTCGGAATATCATACACCAGCTGCACCAAGTTCAGGAATTCGGAATATCATCCACCAGTTGCACTACGTTCAGGAACTGGGAATATCGTCCACCAGCTGCACCAAGTTCAGGAACTCCGGATATCATCCACCAGCTACACCAAGTTCAGGAACTCGGAATATCATCCACCAGCTGTACCAAGTTTAGTAACTTGGAATATCATCCACCAGCTGCACCAAGTTCAGGAACTCGGAATATCATCCACCAGATGCACCAGGTACAGGAACTCGGAATATCATCCACCAGTTGCACTACGTTCAGGAACTGGGAATATCATCTACCAGCTACACCAAGTTCAGGAACTCGGAATATCATCCACCAGCTGCACCTGGTACAGGAAATCGGAATGTCATTCACCAGTTGCGCCACGTTCATGAACTGGGAATATCATCCGCCATCTGCACCAAGTTCAGGAAATCTGGATATCATCCACCAGCTGCACCAAATTCAGGAACTCTGGATATCATTCACCAGTTGCACCAAGTTCAGGAATTAGGAATATCATCCACCAGCTGCACCAGGGACAGGAGCACGGAATGCCATTCACCAGCTGTACCAAGCTCTGGAACTCGGAATATCATCAACCAGCTGCACCTAGTTTAAGAACTTGGAATATCATCCAGCAGCTGCACCAAGTTCAGGAACTCGGAATATCATTCGCCAGCTGCACCAACTTCAGGAACTCGGAATATCATTCATCAGCTGCACCAACTTCAGGAACTGCACAAAGATCAGGAATTCGGAATATGATCCACCGGCTGCACCACGTTCAGAACCTCTGGATATCATCCAACAGCTGCACCAAGTTCAGGAACTTCAGATATCATCCACCAGCTGCACCCATTTCAGGAAAGCGGAATATCATCCACCAGCTGCACCAACTTTAGGAACTCGGAATATCATCCACCAGCTGCACCAAGTTCAGGAATTCGGAATGTCATCCACCAGTTGCACAACGTTCAGGAACTGGGAATATCCTCCACCAGCTGCACCACGTTCAGGAACTCTCAATATCATCCACCACCTGCACCAAGTTCAGGAATTCTGGATATCATCCACCAACTGCACCAAGTTCAGGAACTCTGGATATCATTCGCCAGATGCACCAAGTTCAGGAATTCGGAATATCATCCACCAGCTGCACCACGTTCAGGAACTCTCAATATCATCCACCACCTGCACCAAGTTCAGGAATTCTGGATATCATCCACCAACTGCACCAAGTTCAGGAACTCTGGCTATCATCCACCAGCTGCACCAAGTTCAGGATTTCGGAATATCATCCACTGGCTGCACCACATTCAGGAACTTGGAATAACACCCACCAGATGCACCAGGTACAGGAACTCGGAATATCATACACCAGCTGCACCAAGTTCAGGAATTCGGAATATCATCCACCAGTTGCACTACGTTCAGGAACTGGGAATATCGTCCACTAGCTACACCAAGTTCAGGAACTCGGAATATCATCCACCAGCTGCACTCAGTCCAGGAACTCCGAATATCATCCAACAGCTGCACCAAGTTTAGTAACTCGGAATATCATCCACCAGCTGCACCAAGTTCAGGAACTCGGAATATCATCCACCAGATGCACCAGGTACAGGAACTCGGAATATCATCCTCCAGCTGCACCAAGTTCAGGAACTTGGAATATCATCCACCAGCTGCACCAAGTTCAGGAATTCTGGGTATCATTCTACAGCTGCACCAATTTCAGGAAATCTGGATATCATCCACCGGCTGCTCCAAGTTCAGGAACTCGGAATATCATTCACCGGCTGCACGAAGCTCATGAACTCGGAATATCATCCACCAGTTGTACCAATTTCAGGAATTCGGGATATTACCCACCAGCTGCACCAAATTCAGGGACTCTGGATAACATCCACCAGCTGCACCAACTTCAGGAACTCTGGATTACATCTACCAGCTGCACCAGGTTGGGGAACTCTGGATAACATCCACCAGCTCCACCAACATTCGGAACACGGAATATCAACCACCAGCTGCACCAAGTTCAGGAACTCGGAATATCATTCGCCAGCTGCACCAACTTCAGGAACTCGGAATATCATTCATCAGCTACACCAAGTTCAGGAACTCTGGATATCATCCACCAGCTGCACCAAGTTTAGAAAATCTGGATATTATCCACCAGCTGCACCAAGTTCAGGAACTCGGAATATCATTCGCCAGCTGCACCAACTTCAGGAACTCTGGATAACATCCACCAGCTGCACCAAGTCCAGGATCTCTGAATATCATTAATCAGCTGCACCAAATACAGGAACTCTGGATAACATCCACCAGCTGCACCAAGCTCAGGAACTCTGGATATCATCCACCAGCCACACCAACTTTCGGAACACGGAATATCAACCACCAGCTGTACAGGTTCAGCAACTCAGAATATCATCCACCAGATGCACCAAGTACAGGAACTCGGAATATCATCCAGAAGCGACACCAAGTTCAGGAACTCGGAATATCAATCGCCAGCTGCACCAACTTCAGGAACTCGGAATATCATTCATCAGCTACACCACGTTCAGGAACTCAGAATATCATCCACCAGCTGCACCAGGGACAGGAGCACGGAATGCCATTCACCAGCTGTACCAAGCTCTGGAACTCGGAATATCATCAACCAGCTGCACCTAGTTTAAGAACTTGGAATATCATCCAGCAGCTGCACCAAGTTCAGGAACTCGGAATATCATTCGCCAGCTGCACCAACTTCAGGAACTCGGAATATCATTCATCAGCTGCACCAACTTCAGGAACTGCACAAAGATCAGGAATTCGGAATATGATCCACCGGCTGCACCACGTTCAGAACCTCTGGATATCATCCAACAGCTGCACCAAGTTCAGGAACTTCAGATATCATCCACCAGCTGCACCCATTTCAGGAAAGCGGAATATCATCCACCAGCTGCACCAACTTTAGGAACTCGGAATATCATCCACCAGCTGCACCAAGTTCAGGAATTCGGAATGTCATCCACCAGTTGCACAACGTTCAGGAACTGGGAATATCCTCCACCAGCTGCACCACGTTCAGGAACTCTCAATATCATCCACCACCTGCACCAAGTTCAGGAATTCTGGATATCATCCACCAACTGCACCAAGTTCAGGAACTCTGGATATCATTCGCCAGATGCACCAAGTTCAGGAATTCGGAATATCATCCACCAGCTGCACCACATTCAGGAACTTGGAATAACACCCACCAGATGCACCAGGTACAGGAACTCGGAATATCATACACCAGCTGCACCAAGTTCAGGAATTCGGAATATCATCCACCAGTTGCACTACGTTCAGGAACTGGGAATATCGTCCACTAGCTACACCAAGTTCAGGAACTCGGAATATCATCCTCCAGCTGCACAAAGTTTAGGAACTCTGGATATCATCCTCCAGCTGCACCAAGTTCAGGAACTCTGGATATCATTCTCCAGCTGCACCAAGTTCAGGAAATCTGGATATCATCCATCGGCTGCTCCAAGTTCAGGAACTCGGAATATCATCCACCGGCTGCACGAAGCTCAGGAACTCAGAATATCATCCACCAGTTGTACCAATTTCAGGAATTCTGGACATTACCCACCAGCTGCACCAAATTCAGGGACTCTGGATAACATCCACCAGCTGCACCAGGTTGGGGAACTCTGGATATCCTCCACCAGCCGCACCAACGTTCGGAACACGGAATATCAACCACCAGCTGCACCAAGTTCAGGAACTCGGAATATCATTCGCCAGCTGCACCAACTTCAGGAACTTGGAATATCATTCGCCAGCTACACCAAGTTCAGGAACTCTGGATATTATCCACCAGCTGCACAAAGTTTAGGAAATCTGGATATCATCCACCAGCTGCACCAACTTCAGGAACTCTGGATAACATCCACCAGCTGCACCAAGTCCAGGAACTCCGAATATCATTCACCAGCTGCACCAAATTCAGGAACTCTGGATAACATCCACCAGCTGCACCAAGCTCAGGAACTCTGGATATCATCCACCAGCCGCACCAACATTCGGAACACGGAATATCAACCACCAGCTGTTCCAGGTTCAGGAACTCAGAATATCATCCACCAGATGCACCAGGTAGAGCAACTCTCAATATCATCCAGCAGCTCCACCAACCTCAGGAACTCCGAATATCATTCATCAGCTGCACCAACTTCAGGAATTCGGGATATTACTCACCAGCTGCACCAAGTTCAGGAACACTGGATATCATCCATCAGCTGCACCAGGTTGGTGAACTCTGGATATCATCCACCAGCTGCAACAACTTCAGGAATTCGGAATATCATCTACCAGTTGCACCACGTTCAGGTTCTGGGAATAGCCTCCACCAGCTGCACCACGTTCAGGAACTCTCAATATCATCCACCACCTGCACCAAGTTCAGGAATTCTGGATATCATCCACCAGCTGCACCATGTTCAGGAATTCTGGATATCATCCACCAGCTGCACCACGTTCAGGAACTCGGAATATCATCCACCAGCTGCGCAAAGTTTAGGAAATCTGGATATCATCCACCAGCTGTACCAAGTTCAGGAACTCGGAATATCATCCACCAGCTGCGCAAAGTTTAGGAAATCTGGATATCATCCACCAGCTGCACCATGTTCAGGAACTCGGAATATCATCCACCAGCTGCGCAAAGTTTAGGAAATCTGGATATCATCCACCAGCTGTACCAAGTTCAGGAACTCGGAATATCATCCACCAGCTGCACAACGTTTAGGAAATCTGGATATCATTCATCAGCTGCACCAAGCTCAGGAACTCTGGATATCATCCACCAGCCGCACCAACGTTCGGAACACGGAATATCAACCACCAGCTGTACCACGTTCAGGAACTCAGAATATCATCCACCAGCTGCACCTGGGACAGGAGCTCGGAATACCATTCACCAGCTGTACCATGCTCAGGAACTCTGGATATCATCCACCAACTGCACCAAGTTCAGGAATTCGGAATATCATCCACCGGCTGCACCACATTCAGGAACTTGGAATATCACCCACCAGATGCACAAACTTCAGGAACTCAGAATATCATCCACCAGCTGCACGAATTTCAGCAACTCTGGATATCATCCACCAGCTGCACCAGGTTCAGGAACTCGGAATATCATCCACCAGCTGCACCAAGTTTAGAAGCTCGGAATATCATCCAGCAGCTGTACCAAGTTCAGGAACTCGGAATATCATCCACCAGCTGCACCAACCTCAGGAACTCCGAATATCATTCATCAGCTGCACCAACGTCAGGAATTCGGGATATTACCCACCAGCTGCACCAAGTTCAGAAACACTGGATATCATCCACCAGCTGCACCAGGTTGGTGAACTCGGAATATCATCCACCAGCTGCACCAAGTTTAGAAGCTCGGAATATCATCCAGCAGCTGTACCAAGTTCAGGAACTCGGAATATCATCCACCAGCTGCACCAACCTCAGGAACTCCGAATATCATTCATCAGCTGCACCAACTTCAGGAATTCGGGATATTACCCACCAGCTGCACCAAGTTCAGAAACACTGGATATCATTCACCAGCTGCAACAACTTCAGGAACTCGGAATATCAATCATCAGCTACACCAATTTCAGGACATCTGGATATCATCCACCAGCTGCACAAAGTTTAGGAAATCTGGATATCATTCATCAGCTACACCAAGTTCAGGAACTCTGGATATCATCCACCAGCTGTACCAAGTTCAGGAACTCGGAATATCATCCACCAGCTGCACAACGTTTAGGAAATCTGGATATCATTCACCAGCTGCACCAAGCTCAGGAACTCTGGATATCATCCACCAGCCGCACCAACGTTCGGAACACGGAATATCAACCACCAGCTGTACCACGTTCAGGAACTCAGAATATCATCCATCAGCTGCACCTGGGACAGGAGCTCGGAATACCATTCACCAGCTGTACCATGCTCAGGAACTCTGGATATCATCCACCAACTGCACCAAGTTCAGGAATTCGGAATATCATCCACTGGCTGCACCACATTCAGGAACTTGGAATATCACCCACCAGATGCACAAACTTCAGGAACTTGGAATATCATTCATCAGCTACACCAAGTTCAGGAACTCTGGATATCATCCACCAGCTGCACCAGGTTCAGGAACTCGGAATATCATCCACCAGCTGCACCAAGTTTAGAAGCTCGGAATATCATCCAGCAGCTGTACCAAGTTCAGGAACTCGGAATATCATTCGCCAGCTGCACCAACTTCAGGAACTCGGAATATCATTCATCAGCTGCACCAACTTCAGGAACTGCACAAAGATCAGGAATTCGGAATATGATCCACCGGCTGCACCACGTTCAGAACCTCTGGATATCATCCAACAGCTGCACCAAGTTCAGGAACTTCAGATATCATCCACCAGCTGCACCAAGTTCAGGAACTTCAGATATCATCCACCAGCTGCACCCATTTCAGGAAAGCGGAATATCATCCACCAGCTGCACCAACTTTAGGAACTCGGAATATCATCCACCAGCTGCACCAACTTTAGGAACTCGGAATATCATCCACCAGCTGCACCAAGTTCAGGAATTCGGAATGTCATCCACCAGTTGCACAACGTTCAGGAACTGGGAATATCCTCCACCAGCTGCACCACGTTCAGGAACTCTCAATATCATCCACCACCTGCACCAAGTTCAGGAATTCTGGATATCATCCACCAACTGCACCAAGTTCAGGAACTCTGGATATCATTCGCCAGATGCACCAAGTTCAGGATCGCTGGCTATCATCCACCAGCTGCACCAAGTTCAGGAATTCGGAATATCATCCACTGGCTGCACCACATTCAGGAACTTGGAATAACACCCACCAGATGCACCAGGTACAGGAACTCGGAATATCATACACCAGCTGCACCAAGTTCAGGAATTCGGAATATCATCCACCAGTTGCACCACGTTCAGGAACTCGGAATATCATCCACCAGATGCACCAGGTACAGGAACTCGGAATATCATCCTCCAGCTGCACAAAGTTTAGGAACTCTGGATATCATCCTCCAGCTGCACCAAGTTCAGGAACTCTGGATATCATTCTCCAGCTGCACCAAGTTCAGGAAATCTGGATATCATCCATCGGCTGCTCCAAGTTCAGGAACTCGGAATATCATCCACCGGCTGCACGAAGCTCAGGAACTCAGAATATCATCCACCAGTTGTACCAATTTCAGGAATTCTGGACATTACCCACCAGCTGCACCAAATTCAGGGACTCTGGATAACATCCACCAGCTGCACCAGGTTGGGGAACTCTGGATATCCTCCACCAGCCGCACCAACGTTCGGAACACGGAATATCAACCACCAGCTGTACCAAGTTCAGGAACTCGGAATATCATTCGCCAGCTGCACCAACTTCAGGAACTTGGAATATCATTCGCCAGCTACACCAAGTTCAGGAACTCTGGATATTATCCACCAGCTGCACAAAGTTTAGGAAATCTGGATATCATCCACCAGCTGCACCAACTTCAGGAACTCTGGATAACATCCACCAGCTGCACCAAGTCCAGGAACTCCGAATATCATTCATCAGCTGCACCAAATTCAGGAACTCTGGATAACATCCACCAGCTGCACCAAGCTCAGGAACTCTGGATATCATCCACCAGCCGCACCAACATTCGGAACACGGAATATCAACCACCAGCTGTTCCAGGTTCAGGAACTCAGAATATCATCCACCAGATGCACCAGGTAGAGCAACTCTCAATATCATCCAGCAGCTCCACCAACCTCAGGAACTCCGAATATCATTCATCAGCTGCACCAACTTCAGGAATTCGGGATATTACTCACCAGCTGCACCAAGTTCAGGAACACTGGATATCATCCATCAGCTGCACCAGGTTGGTGAACTCTGGATATCATCCACCAGCTGCAACAACTTCAGGAATTCGGAATATCATCTACCAGTTGCACCACGTTCAGGTTCTGGGAATAGCCTCCACCAGCTGCACCACGTTCAGGAACTCTCAATATCATCCACCACCTGCACCAAGTTCAGGAATTCTGGATATCATCCACCAGCTGCACCATGTTCAGGAATTCTGGATATCATCCACCAGCTGCACCACGTTCAGGAACTCGGAATATCATCCACCAGCTGCGCAAAGTTTAGGAAATCTGGATATCATCCACCAGCTGTACCAAGTTCAGGAACTCGGAATATCATTCGCCAGCTGCACCAACTTCAGGAACTTGGAATATCATTCGCCAGCTACACCAAGTTCAGGAACTCTGGATATTATCCACCAGCTGCACAAAGTTTAGGAAATCTGGATATCATCCACCAGCTGCACCAACTTCAGGAACTCTGGATAACATCCACCAGCTGCACCAAGTCCAGGAACTCCGAATATCATTCATCAGCTGCACCAAATTCAGGAACTCTGGATAACATCCACCAGCTGCACCAAGCTCAGGAACTCTGGATATCATCCACCAGCCGCACCAACATTCGGAACACGGAATATCAACCACCAGCTGTTCCAGGTTCAGGAACTCAGAATATCATCCACCAGATGCACCAGGTAGAGCAACTCTCAATATCATCCAGCAGCTCCACCACGTTCAGGAACTCGAAATATCATTCGCCAGCTGCACCAACTTCAGGAACTCGGAATATCATTCATCAGCTGCATCAGGGACAGGAGCTCGGAATGCCATTCAACAGCTGTACCAAGCTCAGGAACTCTGGATATCATCCACCAGCTGCACCAAGTTCAGGAATTCGGAATATCATACACCGGCTGCACCACATTCAGGAACTTGGAATATCACCCACCAGATGCACCAGGTTCAGGAACTCGGAATATCATTCATCAGCTACACCAAGTTCAGGAACTCTGGATATCATCCACCAGCTGCACCCAGTTCAGGAACGTGGAAGATCATCCTCCAGCTGCACCAACTTCATGAAGTCGGAACATCATCCACCAGCTGCACCAATTTCAGGAAATCTGGATATCATCCACCAGCTGCACCAACCTCAGGAACTCCGAATATCATTCATCAGCTGCACCAACTTCAGGAATTCGGGATATTACTCACCAGCTGCACCAAGTTCAGGAACACTGGATATCATCCATCAGCTGCACCAGGTTGGTGAACTCTGGATATCATCCACCAGCTGCAACAACTTCAGGAATTCGGAATATCATCTACCAGTTGCACCACGTTCAGGTTCTGGGAATAGCCTCCACCAGCTGCACCACGTTCAGGAACTCTCAATATCATCCACCACCTGCACCAAGTTCAGGAATT
Organism: Chiloscyllium plagiosum; assembly: GCF_037043375.1. Classification (NCBI taxonomy): domain Eukaryota; kingdom Metazoa; phylum Chordata; class Chondrichthyes; order Orectolobiformes; family Hemiscylliidae; genus Chiloscyllium; species Chiloscyllium plagiosum. Next base: position 139,486,765 of record NW_028270141.1, read on the forward strand.
CTGGATATCATCCACCAGCTGCACCATGTTCAGGAATTCTGGATATCATCCACCAGCTGCACCACGTTCAGGAACTCGGAATATCATCCACCAGCTGCGCAAAGTTTAGGAAATCTGGATATCATCCACCAGCTGTACCAAGTTCAGGAACTCGGAATATCATCCACCAGCTGCGCAAAGTTTAGGAAATCTGGATATCATCCACCAGCTGCACCATGTTCAGGAACTCGGAATATCATCCACCAGCTGCGCAAAGTTTAGGAAATCTGGATATCATCCACCAGCTGTACCAAGTTCAGGAACTCGGAATATCATCCACCAGCTGCACAACGTTTAGGAAATCTGGATATCATTCATCAGCTGCACCAAGCTCAGGAACTCTGGATATCATCCACCAGCCGCACCAACGTTCGGAACACGGAATATCAACCACCAGCTGTACCACGTTCAGGAACTCAGAATATCATCCACCAGCTGCACCTGGGACAGGAGCTCGGAATACCATTCACCAGCTGTACCATGCTCAGGAACTCTGGATATCATCCACCAGCTGCACCAGGTTCAGGAACTCGGAATATCATCCACCAGCTGCACCAAGTTTAGAAGCTCGGAATATCATCCAGCAGCTGTACCAAGTTCAGGAACTCGGAATATCATCCACCAGCTGCACCAACCTCAGGAACTCCGAATATCATTCATCAGCTGCACCAACTTCAGGAATTCGGGATATTACCCACCAGCTGCACCAAGTTCAGGAACACTGGATATCATCCACCAGCTGCACCAGGTTGGTGAACTCTGGATATCATCCACAAGGTGCACCAACTTCAGGAACTCGGAATATCAATCATCAGCTACACCAATTTCAGGACATCTGGATATCATCCACCAGCTGCACAAAGTTTAGGAAATCTGGATATCATTCATCAGCTACACCAAGTTCAGGAACTCTGGATATCATCCACCAGCTGTACCAAGTTCAGGAACTCGGAATATCATCCACCAGCTGCACAACGTTTAGGAAATCTGGATATCATTCACCAGCTGCACCAAGCTCAGGAACTCTGGATATCATCCACCAGCCGCACCAACGTTCGGAACACGGAATATCAACCACCAGCTGTACCACGTTCAGGAACTCAGAATATCATCCATCAGCTGCACCTGGGACAGGAGCTCGGAATACCATTCACCAGCTGTACCATGCTCAGGAACTCTGGATATCATCCACCAACTGCACCAAGTTCAGGAATTCGGAATATCATCCACTGGCTGCACCACATTCAGGAACTTGGAATATCACCCACCAGATGCACAAACTTCAGGAACTTGGAATATCATTCATCAGCTACACCAAGTTCAGGAACTCTGGATATCATCCACCAGCTGCACCAGGTTCAGGAACTCGGAATATCATCCACCAGCTGCACCAAGTTTAGAAGCTCGGAATATCATCCAGCAGCTGTACCAAGTTCAGGAACTCGGAATATCATTCGCCAGCTGCACCAACTTCAGGAACTCGGAATATCATTCATCAGCTGCACCAACTTCAGGAACTGCACAAAGATCAGGAATTCGGAATATGATCCACCGGCTGCACCACGTTCAGAACCTCTGGATATCATCCAACAGCTGCACCAAGTTCAGGAACTTCAGATATCATCCACCAGCTGCACCCATTTCAGGAAAGCGGAATATCATCCACCAGCTGCACCAACTTTAGGAACTCGGAATATCATCCACCAGCTGCACCAACTTTAGGAACTCGGAATATCATCCACCAGCTGCACCAAGTTCAGGAATTCGGAATGTCATCCACCAGTTGCACAACGTTCAGGAACTGGGAATGTCCTCCACCAGCTGCACCACGTTCAGGAACTCTCAATATCATCCACCACCTGCACCAAGTTCAGGAATTCTGGATATCATCCACCAACTGCACCAAGTTCAGGAACTCTGGATATCATTCGCCAGATGCACCAAGTTCAGGATCGCTGGCTATCATCCACCAGCTGCACCAAGTTCAGGAATTCGGAATATCATCCACTGGCTGCACCACATTCAGGAACTTGGAATATCACCCACCAGATGCACCAGGTACAGGAACTCGGAATATCATACACCAGCTGCACCAAGTTCAGGAATTCGGAATATCATCCACCAGTTGCACCACGTTCAGGAACTCGGAATATCATCCACCAGATGCACCAGGTACAGGAACTCGGAATATCATCCTCCAGCTGCACAAAGTTTAGGAACTCTGGATATCATCCTCCAGCTGCACCAAGTTCAGGAACTCTGGATATCATTCTCCAGCTGCACCAAGTTCAGGAAATCTGGATATCATCCATCGGCTGCTCCAAGTTCAGGAACTCGGAATATCATCCACCGGCTGCACGAAGCTCAGGAACTCAGAATATCATCCACCAGTTGTACCAATTTCAGGAATTCTGGACATTACCCACCAGCTGCACCAAATTCAGGGACTCTGGATAACATCCACCAGCTGCACCAGATTGGGGAACTCTGGATATCCTCCACCAGCCGCACCAACGTTCGGAACACGGAATATCAACCACCAGCTGCACCAAGTTCAGGAACTCGGAATATCATTCGCCAGCTGCACCAACTTCAGGAACTTGGAATATCATTCGCCAGCTACACCAAGTTCAGGAACTCTGGATATTATCCACCAGCTGCACAAAGTTTAGGAAATCTGGATATCATCCACCAGCTGCACCAACTTCAGGAACTCTGGATAACATCCACCAGCTGCACCAAGTCCAGGAACTCCGAATATCATTCATCAGCTGCACCAAATTCAGGAACTCTGGATAACATCCACCAGCTGCACCAAGATCAGGAACTCTGGATATCATCCACCAGCCGCACCAACATTCGGAACACGGAATATCAACCACCAGCTGTTCCAGGTTCAGGAACTCAGAATATCATCCACCAGATGCACCAGGTAGAGCAACTCTCAATATCATCCAGCAGCTCCACCACGTTCAGGAACTCGAAATATCATTCGCCAGCTGCACCAACTTCAGGAACTCGGAATATCATTCATCAGCTGCATCAGGGACAGGAGCTCGGAATGCCATTCAACAGCTGTACCAAGCTCAGGAACTCTGGATATCATCCACCAGCTGCACCAAGTTCAGGAATTCGGAATATCATACACCGGCTGCACCACATTCAGGAACTTGGAATATCACCCACCAGATGCACCAGGTTCAGGAACTCGGAATATCATTCATCAGCTACACCAAGTTCAGGAACTCTGGATATCATCCACCAGCTGCACAAAGTTTAGGAACTCTGGATATCAACCACCAGCTGCACCCAGTTCAGGAACGTGGAAGATCATCCTCCAGCTGCACCAACTTCATGAAGTCGGAACATCATCCACCAGCTGCACCAATTTCAGGAAATCTGGATATCATCCACCAGCTGCACCAACCTCAGGAACTCCGAATATCATTCATCAGCTGCACCAACTTCAGGAATTCGGGATATTACTCACCAGCTGCACCAAGTTCAGGAACACTGGATATCATCCATCAGCTGCACCAGGTTGGTGAACTCTGGATATCATCCACCAGCTGCAACAACTTCAGGAATTCGGAATATCATCTACCAGTTGCACCACGTTCAGGTTCTGGGAATAGCCTCCACCAGCTGCACCACGTTCAGGAACTCTCAATATCATCCACCAGCTGCGCAAAGTTTAGGAAATCTGGATATCATCCACCAGCTGTACCAAGTTCAGGAACTCGGAATATCATCCACCAGCTGCACAACGTTTAGGAAATCTGGATATCATTCATCAGCTGCACCAAGCTCAGGAACTCTGGATATCATCCACCAGCCGCACCAACGTTCGGAACACGGAATATCAACCACCAGCTGTACCACGTTCAGGAACTCAGAATATCATCCATCAGCTGCACCTGGGACAGGAGCTCGGAATACCATTCACCAGCTGTACCATGCTCAGGAACTCTGGATATCATCCACCAACTGCACCAAGTTCAGGAATTCGGAATATCATCCACTGGCTGCACCACATTCAGGAACTTGGAATATCACCCACCAGATGCACAAACTTCAGGAACTCGGAATATCATTCATCAGCTACACCAAGTTCAGGAACTCTGGATATCATCCACCAGCTGCACCAGGTTCAGGAACTCGGAATATCATCCACCAGCTGCACCAAGTTTAGAAGCTCGGAATATCATCCAGCAGCTGTACCAAGTTCAGGAACTCGGAATATCATTCGCCAGCTGCACCAACTTCAGGAACTCGGAATATCATTCATCAGCTGCACCAACTTCAGGAACTGCACAAAGTTCAGGAATTCGGGATATGATCCACCGGCTGCACCACGTTCAGGACCTCTGGATATCATCCAACAGCTGCACAAAGTTCAGGAACTTCGGATATCATCCACCAGCTGCACCAAGTTCGGGAACTCGGAATACCATCCAACAACTGCACCAAGTTCAGGAACTTCAGATATCATCCACCAGCTGCACCCATTTCAGGAAAGCAGAATATCATCCACCAGCTGCACCAACTTTAGGAACTCGGAATATCATCCACCAGTTGCACCACGTTCAGGAATTGGGAATATCCTCCACCAGCTGCACCACGTTCAGGAACTCTCAATATCATCCATCACCAGAACCAAGTTCAGGAATTCGGAATACCATCCAGCAGCTGCACCTGGTACAGGAACTCGGAATGTCATTCACCAGCTGCACCACGTTCAGGAACTGGGAATATCTTCCGCCAGCTGCACCACGTTCAGGAACTCTCAATATCATCCACCAGCTGCACCAAGTTCAGGAACGGGGAATATCAACCACCAGCTGTACCACGTTCAGGAACTCAGAATATCATCCATCAGCTGCACCTGGGACAGGAGCTCGGAATACCATTCACCAGCTGTACCATGCTCAGGAACTCTGGATATCATCCACCAACTGCACCAAGTTCAGGAATTCGGAATATCATCCACTGGCTGCACCACATTCAGGAACTTGGAATATCACCCACCAGATGCACAAACTTCAGGAACTCGGAATATCATTCATCAGCTACACCAAGTTCAGGAACTCTGGATATCATCCACCAGCTGCACCAGGTTCAGGAACTCGGAATATCATCCACCAGCTGCACCAAGTTTAGAAGCTCGGAATATCATCCAGCAGCTGTACCAAGTTCAGGAACTCAGAATATCATTCGCCAGCTGCACCAACTTCAGGAACTCGGAATATCATTCATCAGCTGCACCAACTTCAGGAACTGCACAAAGTTCAGGAATTCGGGATATGATCCACCGGCTGCACCACGTTCAGGACCTCTGGATATCATCCAACAGCTGCACAAAGTTCAGGAACTTCGGATATCATCCACCAGCTGCACCAAGTTCGGGAACTCGGAATACCATCCAACAACTGCACCAAGTTCAGGAACTTCAGATATCATCCACCAGCTGCACCCATTTCAGGAAAGCAGAATATCATCCACCAGCTGCACCAACTTTAGGAACTCGGAATATCATCCACCAGTTGCACCACGTTCAGGAATTGGGAATATCCTCCACCAGCTGCACCACGTTCAGGAACTCTCAATATCATCCATCACCAGAACCAAGTTCAGGAATTCGGAATACCATCCAGCAGCTGCACCTGGTACAGGAACTCGGAATGTCATTCACCAGTTGCACCACGTTCAGGAACTGGGAATATCTTCCGCCAGCTGCACCACGTTCAGGAACTGGGAATATCTTCCGCCAGCTGCACCACGTTCAGGAACTCTCAATATCATCCACCAGCTGCACCAAGTTCAGGAACGGGGAATATCATCCACCAGCTGCACCAAGTTCAGGAACGGGGAATATCATCCACCAGCTGCACCAAGTTCAGGGATGCGGAATATCATCCACCAGCTGCACCAGGTACAGGAACTCGGAATATCATCCACCAGCTGCACCAAGTTCAGGAACTGGAAATATCATCCGCCAGCTGTACCATGTTCAGGAACTCGGAATGTCATCCACCAGCTGCACCAAGTTCAGGAACTCCGGATATCATCCACCAGCTGCACCAAGTTTAGTAACTCGGAATATCATCCACCAGCTGCACAAAGTTTAGGAACTCTGGATATCATCCTCCAGCTGCACCAAGTTCAGGAACTTGGAATATCATCCACCAGCTGCACCAAGTTCTGGAACTCTGGATATCATTCTCCAGCTGCACCAAGTTCAGGAAATCTGGATATCATCCACCGGCTGCTCCAAGTTCAGGAACTTGGAATATCATCCACCAGCTGCACGAAGCTCAGGAACTCGGAATATCATCCACCAGTTGTACCAATTTCAGGAATTCGGGATATTACCCACCAGCTGCACCAAATTCAGGGACTCTGGATAACATCCACCAGCTGCACTAGGTTGGGAAACTCTGGATATCATTCACCAGCCGCACCAACGTTCGGAACACGGAATATCATCCACCAGCTGCACCAGGGACAGGAGCTCGGAATGCCATTCACCAGCTGGACCAAGCTCAGGAACTCTGGATATCATCCACCAACTGCACCAAGTTCAGGAATTCGGAATATCATCCACCGGCTGCACCACATTCAGGAACTTGGAATATCACCCACCAGCTGCACCAACTTCAGGAACTCGGAATATCATTCATAGGCTATACCAAGTTCAGGAACTCTGGATATCATCCACCAGCTGCACAAAGTTTAGGAACTCTGGACAACATCCAGCAGCTGCACCCAGTTCAGGAATGTGGAATATCATCCACCAGCTGCACCAACTTCAGGAAATCTGGATATCATCCACCAGCTGCACCAACCTCAGGAACTCCGAATATCATTCATCAGCTGCACCAACTTCAGGAATTCGGGATATTACCCATCAGCTACACCAAGTTCAGGAACTCTGGATATCATCCACCAGCTGCACCACGTTCAGGAACTCTCAATATCATCCACCACCTGCACCAATTTCAGGAATTCTGGATATCATCCACCAGCTGCACCAAGTTCAGGAACGCGGAATATCATCCACCAACTGCACCAGGGACAGGAACTCGGAATCTCATTCACCAGTTGCACCAAGTTCAGGAACTGGGAATATCATCCACCAGATGCACCACATTCAGGAACTCTCAATATCATCCATCACCTGCAACAAGTCCAGGAATTCGGGATATCATACACCAGCTGCACCACGTTCAGGAACTTGGAATATCAACCATCAGCTGCACCAAGTTCAGTAACTCTCAATATCATCCACCAGCTGCACCCGCTACAGGAACTCGGAATGTCATTCACCAATTGCACCATGTTCAGGAACTGGGAATATCATCCGCCAGCTGCACCACGTTCAGGACCTCTGAATATCATCCACCGGCTGCACCAAATTCAAGAACTCGGAATATCATCCACCAGCTGCACCAGTTACAGGATCTCGGAATGTCATTCACCAGCTGCATCATTTTCAGGAACTCGGAATATCATCCACCAGCTGCACCAGTTACAGGATCTCAGAATATCATCCACCAGCTGCACCAAGTTCAGGAACTCGGAATATCATCCACCAGCTGCACCAGTTACAGGATCTCGGAATATCATCCACCAGCTGCACCAGTTACAGGATCTCAGAATATCATCCACCAGCTGCACCAAGTTCAGGAACTCGGAATATCATCCACCAGCTGCACCAGTTACAGGATCTCGGAATATCATCCACTAGCTGCTCCAAGATCAGGAACTCTGGATATCATCCACCATCTGCACCAAGTTCAGGAACTCAGAATATCATTCGCCAGATGCACCATGTTCAGGAATTCGGAATATCATCCACCGGCTGCACAAGGTTCAGGAACCGGGAATATCATCCACCAGCTGCACCATGTTCAGGAACTCTGGATCTCATCCAACAGCTGCACCACATTCCACATTCAGGAACTCCGGATATCCTCCACCAGCTGCATCAAGTTCAGGAACTCGGAATGTTATCCACCATCTTCACCAAGTTCAGGAACTCTGGATATCATCCAACAACTGCACCAAGTTCAGGAACTCGGAATATCTCCACCAGCTGCACCAAGTTTAGGAACTCGGAATATCATTCATCAGCTGCACCAACTTCAGGAACTGCACAAAGTTCAGGAATTTGGAATATGATCCACCGGCTGCACCACGTTCAGGAACTCTAGATATCATCCACCAGCTGCACCAGGTTCAGGAACTCGGAATGTTATTCACCAGCTGCACCAAGTTCAGGAACTCTGGATATCATCCAACAATTGCACCAAGTTCAGGAATTCGGCATATCATCCACCAGATGCACCAAGTTCAGGAATTGGGAATATCATCCACCAGCTGCACCACATTCAGGAACTCTCAATATCATCCATCACCTGCACCAAGTTCAGGAATTCTGGATATCATCCACCAGCTGCACCAGATTCAGGAACTCGGAATGTTATTCACCAGCTGCACCAAGTTCAGGAACTCTGGATATCATCCAACAATTGCACCAAGTTCAGGAATTCGGCATATCATCCACCAGATGCACCAAGTTCAGGAATTGGGAATATCATCCACCAGCTGCACCACATTCAGGAACTCTCAATATCATCCATCACCTGCACCAAGTTCAGGAATTCTGGATATCATCCACCAGCTGCACCAAGTTCAGGAACTTGGAATATCATCCACCAGCTGTAGCAAGTTCAGGAACTCTGGATATCATCCACTAGCTGCACCAAGTTCAGGAACTCTGGATATCATTCACCAGTTGCACCAGGTTGAGGAACTTGGAATATCTTCCACCAGCTGCACCCAGTTCAGGAACTCTGGATATCATCCACCAGCTGCACCAAGTTTAGGAACTCGGAATATCAACAACCGGCTGCACCAGGCACAGGAATGTCATTCACCAGCTGCAACAAGTTAGGAACTCGGAATATCATCCACCAACTACACCATGTTCTGGAATTCGGAAAATCATCCACCAGCTGCACCAGGAACAGGAACTCGGATTGTCATTCACCAGCTCCACCAAATTCAGGAACTCTGGATATCATCCACCAGCTGCACCAAGTTCAGGAACTCGGAATATCATTCGTCAGATACACCAAGTTCAGGAATTCGGAATATTACCAACCAGCTGCACCAAGTTCAGGAACGCTGGATATCATCCACCAGCTGCACCAAGTTCAGGAACTCGGAATATCATCCACCAGCTGCACCAAGTTCAGGGACTCGGAATAACATCCACCATATGCCCCAAGTTCAGGATCCCAGGATATCATCCTCTAGCTACACCAACTTCAGGAACTCGGAAAACCATCCACCATCTGCGCCAGGTTCAATAACTCCGGGTATCATACTCCAGCTGTACCAAGTTCAGGAACTCCGGATATCATCCACCACTTGTACCAATTTCAGGAATTCAGGATATTATCCACCAGCTGCACCAAGTTCAGGAACACTGGATATCATCCACCAGCTGCACCAGGTTGGGGAACTCTGGATATCATCCACCAACCGCACCAACGTTCGGAACACGGAATATCATCCACCAGCTGCACCAAGTTCAGTAACTCTCAATATCATCCACCAGCTGCACCCGCTACAGGAACTCGGAATGTCATTCACCAGTTGCACCATTTTCAGGAACTGGGAATATCATCCGCCAGCTGCACCACGTTCAGGACCTCTGAATATCATCCACCGGCTGAACCAAATTCAGGAACTCGGAATATCAACCACCAGCTGCACCAGTTACAGGATCTCGGAATGTCATTCACCAGTTGCACCATGTTCAGGAACTCGGAATATCATCCACCAGCTGCACCAGTTACAGGAACTCGGAATATCATCCACCAGCTGCACCAAGTTCAGGAACTCGGAATATCATCCTCCAGCTGCACCAAGTTCAGGAAGTCGGAATGTCATTCACCAGCTGCACCAAGTTCAGGAACTCGGACTATCATCCACCAGCTGGACCAAGCTCAGGAACTCGGAATATCATCCACCAGTTGCACCAATTTCAGGAATTCTGGATATTACCCACCAGCTGCACCAGGTTCAGGAACTCAGAATGTCACCCACCAGCTGCACCAAGTTCAGGAACTCGGAATATCATTCAGTCGCTGCACCAAGTTCAGGAACTCGGAATATCAGTCGCCAGCTGCACCAACTTCAGGAACTTGGAATATCATTCATCAGCTGCACCAACTTCAGGAACTCTGGATATCATCCACCAGCTGCACCAAGTTCAGGAATTCGGAATATCATCCAGCAGCTGCACCAAGTTCAGGAACTCGGAATATCATTCGCCAGCTGCACCAACTTCAGGAACTGCGCCAAGTTCAGGAACTCGGAATATCATCCACCAGCTGCACCCATTTCAGGATCGTGGAATATCATCCACCAGCTGCACCAAGTTCAGGAACTCGGAATATCATCCACCAGCTGCACCATGTACAGGAACTCGGAATGTCATTCACCAGCTGCACCAAGTTCAGGAACTCGGAATATCATCCACCAGCTACATCAAGTTCAGGAACTCGGAATATCATCCACCAGCTGCTCCAAGTTCTGGAACTCTGGATATCATCCACCATCTGCACCAAGTTCAGGAACTCGGAATATCATCCAACAACTGCACCAAGTTCAGGAATTCGGAATATCATCCACCAGCTGCACAAGGTTCAGGAACCTGGGATATCATCCACCAGCTGCACCAAGTTCAGGAACACTGGATCTCATCCAACAGCTGCACCACATACCACATTCAGGAACTCCGGATATCATCCACCAGCTGCATCAAGTTCAGGAACTCTGAATGTTATTCACCAGCTGCACCAAGTTCAGGAACTCTGGATATCATCCAACAACTGCACCAAGTTCAGGAACTCGGAATATCATCCACCAGCTGCACCAACTTCAGGAACTCGGAATATCATTCATCAGCTGCACCAACTTCAGGAACTGCACAAAGTTCAGGAATACGGAATATGATCCACCGACTGCACCACGTTCAGGAACTCTGGATATCATCCACCAGCTGCACCAAGTTCAGGAACTCGGAATGTTATTCACCAGCTGCACCAAGTTTAGGAACTCTGGATATCATCCAACAACTGCACCAAGTTCAGGAATTCGGCATATCATCCACCAGATGCACCAAGTTCAGGAACTCGGAATATCATCCACCGGCTCCACCATGTCCAGGAATGTGGAACATCATCCACCAGCTACACCAGATTCAGGAACTCGGAATATCATCCACCAGCTGCACCAGGTACAGGAACTCGGAATGTCATTCACCAGTTGCACCAAGTTCAGGTACTCGGAATATCATCCGACAGCTGCACCAACGTTCAGGAACTCTCAATATCATCCACCACCTGCACCAAGTTCAGGAATTCTGGATATCATCCACTGGCTGCACCAAGTTCAGGGACTCAGAATATGATCCACCAGCTGCACCAAGTTCAGGAACTCTGGGCATCATCCACTGGCTGCAACAAGTTCAAGAACCCGGAATATCATCCACCAGCTGCACCCGGGACAGGATCTCGGAATATCATTCACCAGCTGCACCAGGTACAGGAACTTGGAATATCATCCACCAGCTGCACCAAGTTCAGGAATTCGGAATATCATCCACCGGCTGCACAAGGTTCAGGAACCTGGAATATCATCCATCAGCAGCACCAAGTTCAGGAACTCTGGATCTCATCCAACAGCTGCACCACATGCCATATTCAGGAACTCCGGATATCATCCACCAGCTGCATCAAGTTCAGGAACTCGGAATGTTATTCACCAGCTGCACCAAGTTCAGGAACTCTGGATATCATCCAACAACTGCACCAAGTTCAGGAACTCGGAATATCATCCACCAGCTGCACCAAGATCAGGAACTCTCAATATCATCCACCAGCTGCACCAAGTTCAGGAATTCGGAATGTCATTCACCAGTTGTACCAATTTCAGGAATTCGGGATATTACCCACCAGGTGCACTAAATTCAGGAACAGTGGATATCATCCACCAGCAGCACCAAGTTCAGGAACTCTGGATATCATCCACAGGTTGCATCATTTTTTTTTAGATTTAGATTACATTAGATTACATTAGTGTGGAAACAGGCCCTTCGGCCCAACAAGTCCACACCACCCCGCCGAAGCGCAACCCACCCATACCCCTACATTTACCCCTTACCTAACACTACGGGCAATTTAGCATGGCCAATTCACCTAACCTGCACATCTTTGGATTGTGGGAGGAAACCGGAGCACCCGGAGGAAACGCACGCAGACACGGGGAGAACGTGCAAACTCCACACAGTCAGTCGCTTGAGACGGGAATTGAACCCGGGTCTCAGGCGCTGTGAGGCAGCAGTGCTAACCACTGTGCCACCGTGCCGCCCACAGTTCAGGAACTTCGGATATCATCCACCAGCTGCACCAAGTTCAGGAACTCTGGATATCATTCACTTGCTGCACCAAGTTGAGGAACTCGGAATATCATCCACCAGCTGCACAAGGCACAGGAACTCGGAATATCATTCACCAGTTGCACCAAGTTCAGGAACTCAGAATATCATTCACCAGTTGTACCAATTTCAGGAATTCGGGATATTATCCACCAGCTGCACCAAGTTCAGGAACACTGGATATCATCCACCAGCTGTACCAAGTTCAGGAACTCTGGATAACATCCAGCAGTTGTACCAAGTTCAGGAACTCTGGATAACATCCACCAGCTACACCAAGTTCAGGAACTCGGAATACCATCCACCAGCTGCACCAAGCTCAGGAACTTGGAATATCATCCACCAGCTGCACCTGGTACAGGAACTCGGAATATCATCCACCAGCTGCACCAAGTTCAGGAACTCGAAATATCATTCATCAGCTGCACCAAGTTCAGGAACTCTGGTTATCATCCACCAGCTGCACCAAGTTCAGGAATTTGGAATATCATCCATCTGCTACACCAAGTTCAGGAACTCGGAATATCATCCACCTGCTGCACCAGGTACAGGAACTCAGAATGTTATTTACCAGTTACCTTTACACCTTTACACCGCTGAGGCTAAACGCCAGCTCGCGGACACCTCCTCCTACTGCCCCCTTGACCATGACCCCACCTCCCACCACCAAACCATCATCTCCCAGACCATCCATAACCTCATCACCTCAGGGGATCTCCCATCCACCGCCTCCAACCTCATAGTCCCACAACCCTGCACCGCCCGTTTCTACCTCCTGCCCAAAATCCACAAACCTGACTGCCCCGGCCGACCCATTGTCTCAGCCTGCTCCTGCCCCACCGAACCCATCACTGCATACCTCGACACGGTCCTGTCCCCCTTAGTCCAAGAACTCCCCAACATCGTTCGGTACACCACCCACGCCCTCCACCTCCTCCATGATTTTTGCTTCCCCGGTCCCCAACGCCTTATCTTCACCATGGACATCCAGTCCCTGTACACCTCCATCCCCCATCACGAAGGACTCAAAGCCCCCTGCTTCTTCCTTTCCCGCCGTACCAACCAGTACCCTTCCACTGACACCCTTCTTCGACTGACTGAACTGGTCCTCACCCTGAACAACTTCTCTTTCCAATCCTCCCACTTCCTCCAAACCAAAGGAGTAGCCATGGGCACCCGCATGGGCCCCAGCCTCTTCGTAGGATATGTGGAACAGTCCATCTTCCGCAGCTACACTGGCACCACCCCCCACCTTTTCCTCTGCTACATCGATGACTGTATCGGCGCTGCCTCGTGCTCCCACGAGGAGGTTGAACAGTTCATCCACTTTACCAACACCTTCCACCCCGATCTCAAATTTACCTGGACCATCTCAGACTCCTCCCTCCCCTTCCTAGACCCCTCCATTCCTATCTCGGGCGACCAAATCAACACGGACGTTTACTATAAACCGACCGACTCCCACAGCTACCTAGACTACACCTCCTCCCACGCTGCCCCCTGTAAAAACGCCATCCCATATTCCCAATTCCTTCGTCTCCGCCGCATCTGCTCCCAGGAGGACCAGTTCCAATTCCGTACAACCCAGATGGCCTCCTTCTTCAAAGACCGCAATTTCCCCCCAGACGTGATCGACGATGCCCTCCACTGCATCTCTTCCACTTCCCGCTTCTCCGCCCTTGAGCCCCGCCCCTCCAACTGCCACCAGGACAGAACCCCACTGGTCCTCACCTACCACCCCACCAACCTCCATATACAGCGTATCATACGCTGTCATTTCCGCCACCTCCAAACAGACCCCACCACCAAGGATATATTCCCCTTCCCTCCCCTATCAGTGTTCCGAAAAGACCACTCCCTCCGTGACTCCCTCGTCAGGTCCACACCCCCCATCAACCCAAGCTCCACTCCCGGAACCTTCCCCTGCAACCGCAAGAAATGCAAAACCTGCGCCCACACCTCCCCCCTTACTTCACTCCAAGGCCCCAAGGGATCCTTCCATATCCGTCACAAATTCACCTGCACCTCCACACACATCATCTATTGCATCCGCTGCACCCGATGTGGCCTCCTCTATATTGGGGAGACAGGCCGGCTACTTGCGGAACGTTTCAGAGAACACCTCTGGGACACACGGACCAACCAACCCAACCACCCCGTGGCTCAACACTTCAACTCCCCCTCCCACTCCGCCAAGGACATACAGGTCCTTGAACTCCTCCATCGCCAGACCATAGCAACACGACGGTTGGAGGAAGAGTGCCTCATCTTCCGCCTGGGAACCCTCCAACTACAAGGGATGAACTCAGATTTCTCCAGTTTCCTCATTTCCCCTCCCCCCACCTTGTCTCAGTCAAATCCCCCGAACTCAGCACCGCCTTCCTAACCTGCAATCTTCTTCCTGATCTCTCCGCCCCCACCCCACTCCGGCCTATCACCCTCACCTTGACCTCCCTTCACCTGTCGCATTTCCAACGCCCCTCCCCCAAGTCCCTCCTCCCTACCTTTCATCTTAGCCTGCTAGACACACTTTCCTCATTCCTGAAGAAGGGCTTATGCCCGAAACGTCGATTTTCCTGTTCCTTGGATGCTGCCAGACCTGCTGCGCTTTTCTCGCAACACATTTTCAGCTCTGATCTCCAACATCTGCAGTCCTCACTTTCTCTCCCATTCACCAGCTGCACCATGTTCAGGAACTCTGGTCATCATCCACCAGCTGCACCAAGTTCAGGAATTCTGGATATCATCCACCAGTTGCACCAAGTTCAGGAACTGGTAATATCATCCACCAGTTGCACTAAGTTCGGGAGCTGGGAATATCATCCGCCAGCTGCACCACGTTCAGGAACTCGGAATATCATCCACCAGCTGCACCACGTGCAGGAACTCGGAATATCATCCACCAGCTGCACCAGCTACAGGAACTCGGAATGTCATTCACCAGTTGCACCAAGTTCAGGACCTCTGAATATCATCCACCAGCTGCACAAAGTTCAGGAATTCAGAATATCATCCATCGGCTGTACCAAGTTCAGGAACTTGGAATATCGTCCACCACCTGCACAAAGTTCAGGAACACGGAATATTATCCAACAACTGCACAAAGTCCAGGAACCCTGGGGGTCATCCACCAGCTGCACCAAGTTCAGGAACTCGGAATATCATCCTCCAGCTGCACAAGTTCAGGATCATAATATCATCCACCAGCTGCACCAATTTCAGGAATACTGGATATTATCCACCAGCTGTACCAAGTTCAGGAACTGTTAATAACATCCACCAGCTGCACCATGTTGGGGACTTCTGGATATCATCCACCAGCCGCACCAACGTTCGAAACACGAAATATCAACCACCAGCTGTACCACTTTCAGGAACTCGGAATATCATCCACCATCTGCACCAAGTTCAGGAACTCGGAATATCATCCACCAGCTGCACCAAGTTCCGGAACTCGGAATATCATCCACCACCTACACCAAGTTCAGGAACTCGGAATATGATCCACCAGCTGCACCAGGTACAGGAACTCCATATATAATCCATCAGCTGCACTAAGTTCATGAACTCGGAATATCATCCACCATCTGCACCAAGTTCAAGAACTCGGAATATCATTCACCAGCTGCACCAACTTCAGGGTCTCTGGATACCATCCACCAGCTGCACCAAGTTCAGGAACTCTCAATATCATCCACCAGCTGCACCAACGTTCGGAACATGAAATATCAACCATCAGCTGCACTACGTTCAGGGCCTCTGGATATCAACCACCAGCGGCACCAGGTTGAGGAACTGGGAATATCATCCACCAACTGCACCAAGTTCAGGAACTCGGAATATCATGCCCAAGCTGCACCATGTTCAGGAACTAAGAATATCATCCACCAGCTGCACCAGTTACAGGACCTCGGAATATCATTCAACAGCTGCACCAAGTTCAGGAACTCTGGATATCATCCACCAGCTGCATCAATATCAGGACCTCTCAAATATCATCGGTGAGCTGTTAAAACTTATGGAACTCAGAATATCATCCACCAGCTGCACCACGTTCCGGAACTCGGAATATCATCCACCAGCTGCACCAAATTCAGGAACGCGGAATATCATCCACCAGCTGCACCAAGTTCAGGAACTCGGAATATCATCCACCTGCTGCACCAAGTTCAGGAACTCGGAATATCATCCACCAGCTGCTCCATGTTCAGGAACTCTGGATATCATCCACCGACTGCACCAAGTTCAGGAACTCGGAAGATCATCCACCAGCTGCTCCATGTTCAGGAACGCTGGATATCATCCACCGACTGCACCAAGTTCAGGAACTCGGAAGATCATCCACCAGCTGCACCAAATTCAGGAACTCGGAATATCACTCACCAGCTGCACCAGATTCATGAACTCTGGATGTTATACATCAGTTGCACCAAGTTCAGGAACTCGGAATATCATCCTCCACCTGCACCAAGTTCAGTAACGCTGGATATCATGCACCAGCTGCATGAGGTTCAGGAACTCGGAATATCTCACACCAGCTGCACCAAGTTCTGGAACTCGGAATATCATGCACTTGCTGCATGAGGTTCAGGAACTCGCAATATCATTCTCCAGCTGCTCCAAGTTCAGGAACGCTGGATATCATCCACCGGCTGCACCAAGTTCAGGAACTCGGAATATCATCCACCAACTACACCAAGTTCGGGAACTCGGAATATCATCCCCCAGCTGCATCAAGTTCAGGCACTCTCAATATCATCAAACAGCTGCACCAAGTTCAGGAATTCTGGATATCATCCACCAGCTGCACTAAGTTCAGGAACTCTGGATATCATCCACCGGCTGCTCCAAGCTCAGGAACTCGGAATATCATCCACCAGTTGTTCCAATTTCAGGAATTCGGGATATTATCCACCAGCTGCACCAAGTTCAGGAACTCTTGATAACATCCACCAGCTGTACCATGTTCAGGAACTCGGAATATCATCCACCAGTTGTTCCAATTTCAGGAATTCGGGATATTATCCACCAGCTGCACCAAGTTCAGGAACTCTTAATAACATCCACCAGCTGCACCAGGTTGGGGAACTCTGGATATCATGCACCAGCTGCACAAATTTAGGAACTCTGAATATCATCAAACAGCTGTACCAAGTTGAGGAATTCTCAATATCATCCATCAGCTGCACCCAGTTCAGGAGCTCTGGATATTATCCACCAGCTGCACCAGGTACAGGAACTCGGAATGTCATCCTCCAGCTGCACCAGTTTCAGGAACTCGGAATGTCATCCTCCAGCTGTACCAAGTTCAGGAACGCCGGATATCATGCACCATCTGCACCAAGTTCAGGAACTCGGAATATCATCCACCAGCTCCACCAAGTTCAGGAACTTGGAATATCATCCACCAGCTGCACCAAGTTCAGGAATTCGGAATATCATTCTCCAGCTGCTCCAAGTTCAGGAACACTGGATATCATCCACCAGCTGCACCACGTTCAGGAATTCGGAATATCATCCACCAGCTACACCAAGTTCAGGAACTCTGGATATCATCCACTGGCTGCACCAAGTTCCGGATTTCGGAATATCATTCTCCAGCTGCTCCAAGTTCATGAACGCTGGAAATCATCCACCAGCTGCACCAAGTTCAGGAACTCTCAATGTCATCCACCAGCTGCACCAGGTTCAGGAACTCCGGATATCATCCACCAGCTGCACCAAGTTCAGGAACTCGGAATATCATCCACCAGCTGCACCAGGTACAGGAACTCTAGACTAAACTGTTAGCCTCATTTGCATGGAAAGAATTTCCCAGTGGCCCATGTCCAACAGATAGAGCGAGTATCAGTTGATTATGTGGGTCACCTCCAACCACTCTCACGTGGCTTTTTAAAAGCCCAAAAGTTCTGTGTCCTCACCAGGTTTGGTAAGGTAAAAATAGGTTGCCATGCACTTTTTCTCCAACCTGTGACGGAGTAGAATTTTGCAGTTACAGGTTTTGGTATGCCAGGGATTGGGTGGGTGTGTACTGAGGGTAATAGAGGACACTCCGGGGGTGGATAACTTTTCCAAAACTGGATGTCCATCAGTATCCAGATCTCACTGTGCCCACTCCTGATTCAGATGGATTATAATCCACCAGAAGTAAAAGGACTGTAACTTTTGCAAAAGAAATTTTCCATTGTGTTGTGCCCGAGTTATGCTGACCCGATAAATAAGGAGAAACTTCAGAAGGAGTGAATCAGACAATTGCTGTTTTTATTGGTTGGGACTCCGGGATATTTACTGCTGCTTTGGAGGCTGCCATCTCAGATTTCATTCTTCTAAATAACGTCTCCAGGTTTATGGTGACTGAATAATTAAAATTTCAATTTTATTACACTTATGACAGAATTTTTCAGGCAATCTGCCATTGCTTTTCAAGTTTTATCCCATCCATTTTACCATGGAAACTGTGTTATCGATGGCCCTGATCATGGATACTGAAGCCCCAATTCAGTGGGATATTGGCCCTGCTGTGTACTTTGTTTGTAAAAGACAGTTGGTAAGCAATTAAAATTTAAATATTTGAAACATTGATTGATTTTTAGTGTACATTGATTTTAAATGCAAATTGTTTTCATCCTTAGAATATAACAGCATTCAACAGTTCTGCAGTAAGTAATATATCCTCTCTTAATATTTCATTTCTTCATTATAATGAAATGTCCATGAAATGAAAAGTTTTTTTGGGGGGAGATGTAGCATTCTAAACTGTTTCAGCAGGGTACATGTAAGTGTTCAATTAAATATAAATTTATGCAATAAATTCTGTTTGGTTCCTTAGCAATATAAAAACGTGGAAGTGAATCAAAGCCATAGCAACTGATTTCTGCTGTAAAGGCACTGCAATTTTCTCCCTGTGACTTACTTTGGATCTCCTGCTAAAAGTAATTGTTTGCATTGATTTTTCACAGTTTCAGCCTTTATTGTTTCTCCCACATGCATAAAGAAGGAGGAATTAGATGGAGGTTTTGGATAGAATAATTCTTCAAAAAAAGTGTGTTAGGTAATGTCTAATCCTGCATCCAGTGTCTGGAACACAAGTCTGTATTAAAGCCATGAAAAATGAAATGAGACTTTTCACATCTTCTATGGTAACATGTTATCAAAGGCTGATAACAGAACCAAACAAATGAATTACAAAAGAAGGCCATATATATATTTTAAAAAAGCCTTTTCACAACTCCAGGATTCCACCAAATCCTTCATAGATTTAAATTAAAAAGAGCGGCCACTATCATGAAGGTAAACTGAAAGGTATTTGTTTGCTAAGTCCCTTGCGTGATTTGTCCTACATAATATTCGTGCCGTCACTAACAGCAGCAACTCAGGAGAAGGACTCAGAATAAATCAAAATTTGCATTGCATTATGGGATGGCATCAACACGTTAACACCTTGACTCAGTCAGCATTGCTGCCACTAGCTTTTGTTCCATTATGCATGACATCTGGTGAACTGTGTTACAGCTTCACTCAATCACTTCCACAAGGCTCTGTTTGATAATTGGCCACTTTCAGGTTATGTTCAAGTGCTTGAACAAACATCAGACGCAAAGAAAAAACATCAGGCATTAAGCAAGCACAGCTAGTTCCTGAAATTTCTCGCCAACATTTCTACATTGACAGTAAGGTGCCCAGCTATGTCCAAATGTTTTCCTTGCATTTCAGAAAGGGGCATACAATCTGCATGCAATGTTATAATTTTTCATTGTTTCACAGCCTAATTCTTTTTTCAGCCATTAAGATATTTTCTGCACAAAATTGTGCGAGTTTTTTCATCACATGGGCTACTATAAAGGTTCAAAAGTACAGCCCATCATCACCTTCTTGAGCACAGCACAAGGGTAACCAGTAAACTGCCTCGTCAGCAATAGCCACATCCAGTCAATGGCATGGGAGATCCACAGAAACCATTTCACTCTGGGAGAATTTAGAATGAGCGGTGAATGTTTAAAAACAAGGCGTCAACCATTTCAGACAGAAGTACGAGAATGTCTTTTCTCTCAAAGAATTATGAGCCTTTGGAACACTCTCATAGAGTCATAGAAATGTAAAGTATGGAAACAGACTCTTCAGTCTAACTTGTGTGTTCCGACCAGATATCCTCAATAAATCTAGTCCCATTTGGCCCATCTCCCTCTAAATCCTTCTTATTTGTATACCTATCCAGATGTCTTTTTAAATGCTGTAATAGTACCAGTCTTCACCACTTCCTCTGGCAGTTCATTCCATACACACACAAAACCTTTCCCAACACCTTAAATATATGGCCTTTAATTTTGGACTCGCCTACCTTGGGATAAAAAGACCTTGGCTATTCACCTTATCTGTGCCCCTCATGATTTTATAAACCTCTATAAGGTCACTCTGACACTCCAGGAGAAACAGCCCCAGCCTGTTCAGCCTCTCCCTGTAGCTCAAAACCTCCAATCCTGGCAACATCCTTGTAAGTCTTTTCTGAACCCTTTCAAGTTTCAAAACATCTTTTGTTTTGCAAGGAAGAAAAGTCCTTGACCATTGTTAAAGCAGAGATTGATTGATTTTTGAAAGCAAGGGGGTGAAAGATTATCGGGGATCAGACGGGTATGTGGAAGATTATCGGGGATCAGATGGGTATGTGGAAGATTATCGGGGATCAGACGGGTATGTGGAAGTGAAGATTATAATCAGGTCAGCCATGACTTTATCAAGTGGCTGAGCAGGGACAAGGGGCTGAACGACCTGCTGCTGCTCTGATTTCACATGTCCATTGAAGATACATTGCTTGTATCTTCAACATGAACAATTACATTCTTCTCAACTCATTGCATATGCAAATGTGAGTAGAGCCATTGAAGGTGGGCAGGATGTTCTTAGGGCCGCCATCCTGAGCTCCTATTCCCAGGAGCCACGTTTAAAAGGCAACTGGACAGCATTTCACTCTCTGCAAGCCAGCCCCATTGATGTTTGACACCAGACCAGCAGTGGTTCAATGCTTCGGTGATGCTGTCCAAGGCATATTGATCTCGTCTCTCTCTTCACAATTAGAATGAATTGGCATCTGCCGGATATGCACAGAGACATCACTCTGTCTCTTGAGCCATGAAAGCATTCATGAACTGGACAAACAAGGGGAGAATGAGGCACCTTGACCTCCCTCCAACTACCCTGTGCCTTCATGGGGTGAAAGAGATGCTGCTGCACAATACCCAGAGAGGAGGAGCACCCAGGCAGCATCTTGGGGAAATCCAGCATGTCTTGCTTCATCTTCCTGACAGGGACTTGATCATCTCAATAATATCAAGGTACTTATAAGGAGAGCACAAGAGGATAGAACTCTCTAGGCACCAGGTCACTGGGAGGATCATGACCTCAGGGAGGGATGCCCCTCCCTAGAGATATGGGTTTGGATAGGCATCCCATAGGTGTTGTGTAAGCCCTCTCCATTCACCTACTCCAATAGACCTATTGCTTATGATATTTGAGGAATATATGCAAGCCCTCATATATCCTCCATACTGATACTCTGGCCCCAAAATTGAGCAGCAGGTTATTGGAACAAAGCTAATCAAATCACTTTGTCTGAATGCCGAACTGTTACAACAAATAACTGGAAAGAGATCTTTAGTTTCTTTTTTATGAACTTGCCGAAGTCGACCTAATCAGCTCTTAGCACTGATCTAAAGTGAAAGGCAGTCTTACAGCCAGCTCAGCATGGGAAGGTCTATCCTGCATTCCCCCTGACTACTGATCTTCTTCCTCATTCAGCCGTGTGTAAGGAATTGATGACATTGAACATTGATAGCATCAAATAGCGTATTCCATGATAGGAGTTCACTCTAAGTCTGAAAAATGGCCTCTATTATCCTCTGTAACCCAGCCCAGAAACTTTGAAATCAACACCACTTGTTCAGCCCCATGCCCTTAAGACCCAGATACCTAGGTCTGTGAAGGCTCCTACTCAGCTTCGCATTTAATTTGATTTGATTTATTGTAATCACGTGTGTCGAAGTACAGAGCAAAGCTTTGTTTTGCAAGCAGTACAGGCAGATCATAGCAAGCAAGGACAAACAGATCACAGGGTGCTTAGACAGAGTGAGGCGTACAAGGTTACACTGCACAGGAGGTGCATGAAACATGATCAACATTATTGAAGTTAGAGAGCTCTGTTCAGCAGTCTAATAATGGCAAGGGAGAAGCTGTTCTTGAACCTCGTGGATGTGTGCTCAAGCTTCTGTACCTTCTGCCTATGGAAGAGGTTGTAGGAGAGCATTACCAGGATGGGAGGGATCTTTATTGATGCTGGAAGCCTTTCCGCAGCAACAAGAAATGTAGATGGGAGGTTGGCTTCCATGATGGTCTGGGCTGTGCACACACCTTT
Source organism: Chiloscyllium plagiosum (assembly GCF_037043375.1). Classification (NCBI taxonomy): domain Eukaryota; kingdom Metazoa; phylum Chordata; class Chondrichthyes; order Orectolobiformes; family Hemiscylliidae; genus Chiloscyllium; species Chiloscyllium plagiosum. The sequence goes on from NW_028270141.1 coordinate 139,509,720, forward strand.
CTGTAGTTTCTTACAGTCCTGGGCACCTGAACAGAATGCTTTCAATGGGGCATCCGTAAAAGTTGGTGAGGGTCCTTATGGACATGCCGAATATCCTAAGCTGCCCAAGGAAAAAGAGGCATTGTTATGCCTTCTTCACTGTTGCATCTACATGGGAAGTCCAGAACGGATTGTTGATTATCATCACTCCGAGAAACGTGTCGCTCTCATCCCTCTCCAACTCACCTCTATGGATATAGATTGGGGTGTGTTCTCCTCCTTTCTTCCTGAAGTCAATGATCAGTTCTTTTGTTTTGCCAACATTGAAAGATGGCATTCGTGTGGAGTTTGGCTATGCAGTCATGAGTGTACAGGGAGTACAGTAGGGGGCTGAGAATTCATCCTTGGGGGGGCTCCAGTATTGAGTGTTTTCATGGAGGAGGTGCAGTTGTCTTTCTTCACTGATAGCGGTGTATGGGTCAGGAAGCTGAAGATCCACGGCACGGTGGCTCAGTGGTTAGCACTGCTGTCTCACATCTTCAGGGACCTGGGTTTGATTCCAGCCTCAGCAACTGTCTGTGTGGAGTTTGTACATTCTCCCCATGTCTGCATGGGTTTCCTCCGGGTGCTCCAGTTTCCTCCCACAGACAAAAGATGTGCAGGTCAGATGAATTGGCCATGCTAAATTGTTCATAGTATTCAGGGATGTGTAGGTTAGGTGCATTGGTCAAGGGTAAATATAGGATAATAGGGGAGGGGAGTGGGTCTGGGTGGGTTATTCTTTAGAGGGTTGGTTTGTACTTGTTGGGCTGAAGGGCCTGTTTCCACACTGTAGGGATTCTGATTCTGGATCTACTTGCAGAGGGTGGAGTTGAAACCTAGGTCTCGGAATTTTGAGATCAATCTGGAAGGGTTAATGATGTTGAAGGCGGAGCTGTAGTCGATGAACAGGAGTCTGACACTGGTGTCTTTATTGTCCAAATGTTCCAGGGATGAACGCAGGGCTAGGGAAATGGCATCCGCTGTGGACCTGTTCAACCAGTGGGCTAATTGTAGGGGAGAAAGTGAGGACTGCAGATGCTGGAGATCAGAGCTGAAAATGTGTTGCTGGAAAAGCGCAGCAGGTCAGGCAGCATCCAAGGAACAGGAGAATTGATGTTTCGGGCTTATGCCCGAAACGTCGATTCTCCTGTTAATTGTGGGGGAACCAAGCAGGCTGGGAGGCTCGGGTTGATGTGGGCCATGACCAGCCTCTTGAAGCACTTCATGATTATGGAGGTCAGAGCCACTGGACGGTAGTCTTAAGGCACATTGCATATACTTTTGTTGGTACTGGGATGTTGGTGGTCTTCCTGAAGCTGGTGGGCACGTCAGCTTGTAGGAGGGAGAGGTTGAAGATGTCAGTGAATACCTTCACCGGTTGGTCCACACTGGATCTGGGTAAATGGCTGGTGGACACTGTCTGAACCCATCGCTTTCCTCGTAGATCAAACCCTACTAGCATCATCACTGCTGTCCAGTGTGAGCTGTCCTTTAGCTCAGAGTTCAGTGATTAATGGGACCTCTTTGGCATTTCAGGGTTATGAGTGGTTGGAGTCTAATCATTTTTATCTTGCAATGAATGCTTTGTATCAGCATAAAGTCCTTAAAGGATCATTCATGCAATCTTTGTTTTGTTTGTGTCTTCTGTTTCAATTAATTCATTTTTGAGTGTTTGAGCTGTGCACCAACCTGTGCAAACAGATCTCAGGCCCTTCCTATTCTGACTGCACATTCTCAGTGAGGGCCTCTTTGTTGTTGACCAGTCTGAACAGAAGTACAGTTTGTATGATTTTTTTTTATTCCTTCACCCATAATCCTCTCCTCTAACCTTCACCCTCCCTTGCCTCTCCTCATCAATGTAGACAGTCTTCTTTCCTCTGTTAGCTCCCTCTGTCATGCTTCAATCATTCACTGTAGCTGTGGCTCCATTCATGACCTGTCTTGATCCCACATCTGTACAGCTCCCCATGCCATCCCCTCACTTTACACCATCTCTTATCTCGATTCACCTGCCCTTTTACCCTCACTACTGCACCTGAGGAGCCCAGTGTGTTTCCCACTCTCAAAATGCAGCTCCAACCTTCCTTGTTCCCCCTTGCCTTTCTCTCTACCTCCCAGCTGTCTACCTCCATTCTCCAAGACCTTTCCAGCACCCCAAACAATCATGCCCTTTATGTTTAACTCTCTGCCATTCCTTCTGACTTTCATTAGCAACTTTTGTTTTCAATCCTCTTTGTTTTGAGGTCCTTGTGCCCGCTCCAGTCAGCAGTGTGGCTGCCTCCCTTGGACAGTCTGGGTTGGTGACACAGTCTGCACATCTTACACTGTTAAGGCCTGGCAAGATGAGTTGTGAATGAGACTTCTGGATGGAGCAGTCAGTCTGTACCCATCACACTATAACAGTTAAAGCAAAGAAATGCCTTTGGTTTCAGGATGCTGAGGGAGCGTGTATACACCAGACCTTCCAGGGTGAAGTCTGCCCTGTCAGATACATGTCTGATATACGTGAACACATGTTTTTTTTCATGCTTTTGCCTAGCATAATTCTAATCACTTGGGTGTTCAAGAGTGTTCATGGCATGTTCCTGACCATTACAGTCATAAAGGCCAAACCATGTGAAGGTTTCTGAAAATTCGATACCAAAACTTTGAGCTATGAATCGAAATGCACATACAAAGGATATTTTCTTTTGTGAGAGAAACTAGAACAGGGGTCACTGTTAAATAAAACAAAAGGCCACCCAATTTATACAGAAATAACTGGTTTTCCTTTTACGCAGAGGGTCACGAGTCTTTGAAACAATCTTTCTCAAAAGGCAGAGAAAGTAGCACCTTTGAACATTTGTAAGGGAGATTGATTCTTAATAAGTGAGGGGTGATGGGTTGTCTGGGGGAGTGGGGGGGGGGAGCGTGGTTTAGTGTTAAGGTGGGAATTTGGAGTAACCAGATCAACCATGACTATATTGAGCTGTATAACAGCCTACTCCTGCTCCTAATTTGTAGATTAGTAAGTGACTGAAGGAATGATTTCTGCTCCTCGGTCAGAAGGAAGTGCAGGCTCAGAGAGCTCTGTCGTTTCAGTTGCACCATTGGGAGCCTTGGCCAGAGCTGGGATAACAGCAATCTTGCCAGTGTAAATGCCAGAACAGGTAAGTTAGGGGTCTCATGAACGGGGAATGCCAGAGGAGGTGGATGGAGTGGGTGACCAAGTGGTGGTGGAGCAACACGGGAGATGGGTGAGACAATCCTCTGCGGGGTAGTGGGGAGGTTGGGGATGGCCATGATGGTGGTATCAGGGTGTGCCCCGAAGGGAGCTCATGACGACGATGCTCCCCTTCTTTCCTGCCGTGGTCCTGTGCAGTGTGATCTGAAGGGCTGCCCTTCCTATTATTGACCTTGAACTGTCCAGCACCAAACAGCCAATAAGAAACCAGTCACTTGTATCTCTCCATCTTGGGTTGCTATGCCTGTTCCCTAACTGGAAATATTGTGGACATTTCAGGGACATTATGGCAGCAACAAGGCCACCAGGGGACTTCACAGGTCATCCTTCTTCACAGCCTCCAGGGATGCAATACAAATTTTGCCTCATCTTACAGTTTCATACCTAGCATGTCCACAGTGCAACTTACTTAACGGCCTTGCCTTTCATTTGGATTTTCTTAGGTTTAAGCTTTTACTTCTGTTGACATACCACAAAATATCTTATTCATACCAAACAATCACTTCTTATTTACTCAGATAGACCTTAAACCATTGATTTCCTGTTTGGATAATATACTTTGAAGAGCCAATCATTATGCATCACTCCCACGTCACACGCCCAGGGCACGTTCATGTAATTTACTCGTTTGTCGTGTTAGCTGAAGAAAACTAATATTCATAATTTAATCATTTGATCAGACATTGATATATAAACTTAGTTAGCACCAATTACTCTGATTCAATTCAGATCCAAAAGCAGGCAAAGTCAAATTTACATATATACAAAGGCATACAGATATAGAATATAATTGAATATGAGTCCATGCTAGTTCAGCAGGTTGCAAGCTATTTTCTTTTATCAACCTGCAGAGCAGATAAGCTTTAAATTGACTGACTATAACAAGGGAAAAATTATCTTTCAGGAAAATGCAAAGAAAGAGACACTTAAATTTCTAAAGCTCCTTTCACAATACCAGGATGTTCTTAATAGTTTACAGCCAATTAAATATTTTTAAAGTCTGACTATTGTAATAGGGTAGGAAATATTGCAATGAATCTGTGCACAGAAAGATCTTGGAAAAAACATAAATGACTTTGATTGTCTTTCTTTTGATATTAGCTGAAGAGTACGTTGGTGAGGCAGATGAACATTGGTGAAGTTTCTCTTTAGGCATTTGGAGATGCAAGTGGTAATATCCATGCCCCTGGATCAAATGGTCCACATTCAAGTCCGACCTGCTCCAGAAGCATGCAGTAACATATCTGAATAGGTTGATTAAAAATATATACTTGCTGGCTAGGAGAATCTTCTTTGAGTATTGTCACTGGATCACTTACATCAATCCTGAGAAACACTGGGGGAGGGTGCTGTGGTTTAACCTCTCCACTGAAAGAATGCATTCCCATTTGTACAATCCCATAGTACTGCCTGGAACTTCCAGGCAAGGTTACGCACTCAAATTCTGGAATGGGAATTTAAGTCACAATCTTCTGGTTCAGAGGTGAGACTGTTGCCGCTGAGCTAACACTGGCACCATCGGAGCTGTTGTAACATTCTTAATCTATCAAAGTAAGGACTATGAAGTACCAGTACATGCAACCAATTCCAATGCCAAGGTCCATAAAGCAACAGTTCACTTAATCTTACAGAGACGTTCCAATCCAATCCTGGGTTAGCCATATCTCAGGCAGAAAAGCAGCTTCTTTTCTTTTCCCTTCTACTCTCTTTCACAAATCACCCATTTCTCTTCCTTTATAATGTCTGGTGGTGTGCTTCTTTACCCAGTTTTTTACTAAGGTAAAACCTCATGAGGGGTTGAAGTTCTTCTGTGGACTTACATTGACCATTCTCTTCGGTCACTTTATTAACTAGCTGATGATTTGTGCACCCATCTAAAGGTTGACCCTTGACTCTGAGCATCAAAGTTCATGCCTCTACTCACATCTGGACCAGGGAATATATGGAAAATAGTTTTGTGAGCTTCATATTTATCTTTCTTTTTTGCTTGCTCTATTTATTATTGTCAACAAAGGCCCTTATAGAACTACATTAAAGCCTATGTAGCAAATGTTTCAATTCTTCATTTTCCTGCAATATGTACATCTCTGATTTGTATGATTCTCAGCACCAGGGTCACCAAGATTGAAATCTAGTTTCCATCCCTGCCGTGAGGTAGAGTAGAAGATCATCAATGAACTGAGTCTCGAGATGTGGAAGATATGTTGATGCTAAGGAGTTTGTACTGATTGCTGACAAAGATGTCTCTGGCTTCACAGTAGGTTCGTATTTGCTCATTTCCCTGAATGAACAATTACAGCCTTAGTGACTTAAGATAATTCTATGACATTTTAGAAATATTGGCTGGTTCAGTAGAATAGTCTTTTAATTACAGAACAGATTGCAGAACATAATTTCCTAATAAAACCTTGCTTATGTGCTATTGTGAAGCTGTTTGTGTTAGAGCATTCAAGTGGGACCCAGGAGTTAATAGCTTTCTCAGGTTATACTCTGGAGGTTCGGATGGTTTGTGGCTCACACTATTCTCCGTTCACCTTCATCATGAGGCCAGAACTGGGGAGGCTCACTGATGACCGCACAGTGCCATTCACAGGTCCTTCCATATCAAAGCAGTCCAGGTCCATGGACAGCGAGGTCTGGACAACATTTTGAGCTTGGGCAAACAAGTGGCATGAAACAACTATCCACAAAAATAAGAATATCCAACTCAAATTAAAGCAAAGTACAGCAAATGCTAGAGTTCTGAAATGAAAACAAAAATTGCTCGTGAAAGCTCAGCAGGTCTGGCAGTATCCGTGGAGAAAGCCTCAGATTTAATATTTCGAGTCTGATATGATTATTCTTCAGGTTCTGATGTGGAGTCACATTTTACATGAAACATTAACCATGTTTCTCTCGAGAAAGGTACAGTCAAACATTCCGAGCTTCTCCATCACTTGCTGTTTTCTCAACTGACTAATTTAACTTGATGTTAAAGACATTTTCATAATTGAGAACTTCACTAACAACATTGCAGGAGTTACCAATAACCAGAACCTGAGCAGTACCAACCATTTAAATACTGTAGCGGCAAGAAAAAGCTCAGAGACTGAGGATTATGTGTTGAGTAATTCACCTCCTATCTCTATAAGTCTTTCTCCACGTGGAGATGGCCTGAGTCAAGAGTGTGATGAGTAATCTCCACTCACCTGGATGAATACAGTTCCAACAACTTAAGAAACTAAAATCACCAAACACAATACAGCAGCCCATCCACTACAGTCAATGCTCACTTCTTTCACAGCCAACACACAGTGTGCATCATCTACAAGATGCAATGTAGCAAATTCCAAACTTGCAGCCTTTATCATCTCAAAAGGACAAGAGCAGCAGTTATATGGGAACACCATCATCAGTGCCACTCCAAGCCACACACCACCCTGATTTGGAAATATATCATTGTTCTTTCATAGATGTTGGGTTAAAATATTGGAACTGAAAATGTGTTGCTGGAAAAGGGCAGCAGGTCAGGCAGCATCCAAGGAACAGGAGAATTGACGTTTCGGGCATAAGCTCTTCTTCAGGAATGAAGATTCCTGAAGAAGGGCTTATCCCCGAAACGTCGATTCTCCTGTTCCTTGGATGCTGCCTGACCTGCTGCGCTTTTCCAGCAACACATTTTCAGCTCTGATCTCCAGCATCTGCAGACCTCACTTTCTCCTTAAAATACTGGAACTCACTCTTCAGCAGAGAGTGTACAACAGCTCAAAATAAGTGGAGCAGAAGGCAAATTCGTACCCAACATTACTAAAATTACCTGGAAAAGTTCAATCAAGGGAGGGGAGCATCCCTGTAATTAGAATCGACACAAACAGAGAGAACCTTTTTCCTCAGATGATGATGGCTAACACGAGGGCACATAGCTTTAAATTGAGAAGTGATAGATATAGGACACATATTGGGATAGTTTCTTTACTCAGAGTAGTAGGGGCATGAAACGGCTTGCCTGCAACAGTAGTAGACTCGCCGATGTTAAGAGCATTTAAATGGGCATTGGACATCCATGTTCATGATAATGGAACAATCTACGTTATATGAGCATCAGATTAATTTCACAGGTCAGCGCAACATCGAGGGCCGAAGGACCTGTACTGCACTGTAACGTTTGATGTTCTACAACCTGTTAGGAGCTTGCTCCTCCAATTCCAGGGTAGTTCTCTTCTATGCTTACAGCTCATAGATTCATAGTGTGTCTTTCATCACTAAGTGTGGGTTAGAAGCAACTGGTTATTTAAGGGGAAGGAAGCAAGAGCAGGAAGGAAACGAGTGAGGCTCCAAGGAAACATTTGGTTGGGGCACAGGAGATGTTCTGAGATTAGGCAGCTATCAACAGGAATTCCTTCCACTGGGTCAATCAGGGCACTTCCGTTGAAGGTAGAAATGAAGCTCAAGGATAGTGGGGGTGGTAGTTGGGGGGAGATGGAAAGGCTGTAAGAAGGATGGGGCAGATAGAAGAGGCTGTTGTTAGTATAGCAAGAGGTTTCAGGGAATGTGGGGAATAGAAATAGTCTTCCAAACAGGTAATGAGGAAAGAAAGAGGCTGAAAATGGACTGGTGCAAGGAAAGGGCTGCAGACAGGGTTGGGGAAAGGTGGTAGCTTGAAGTGGATGGGGATTGTGAGAGGACACTATAAATGGATGGGAGAGAGTGAGGGTGGTTTCAAGAGGGAGTGAAGAGGGAGAAAAATCAGGGTCTATAAAGACGACAGGGACAGGGACAGGGCCAGAAGTTGCAAGACAGAGTGCACAAGGGCCATTACTTAAGAGAAGAATGGGAGGCTGCAAGAGCGTGAAAAGGGGAGGGGGGTCTGAAATACAGATAGGATGAAGGGACAGAGAGGAAGCTGTAAGGGACCAGTTGAGGAAAGAGAAATTCTGTAAAGGAGGAGTGTGAGGGCAGCTGAAAGGGGCTAGAGAGAAGGAGGATAAAGGGGTGGGAGGAGATGGAAGCTACAAGGTTAGAGAGAGATAGACTATGAAGGAAAGGGAACAATTTAAACATGTCAACCAAAGAATATCCAGCTACCTAGGAGCCAGGAAAACTTAAAATCACTGATCCTTATAAATTAATGTGGCATCTCTGTCTTAAGACTGCATATGAGAGAAGGTACTATGTAGTGGAAATGTAATGGATGTTCTTGTTATAATGCACACTGAATCAATTGTTAAATTTGAATCTGTGATTGAGACATGAGATGCGATCAAAAAGGGTGGTAACTTGCTGATTAAAACTTTCCAATTTTGAACATATGCAATGGACAAACATTAGCAGTGAGTTTACAAGACTGTGGATAGCTTATTTGGGTGATGGATTTTTTTGTGTAGAAGAGTCTGTTAGTTATTTTGAAAACAATTTATGTTAATTTCTGCCTGTTTCCTGAGTCAATTTAAATAAGGTGACATCAGTAAATTAACACCTTGCTTGTATATTATTGCTTTAAGATTAATTGAAGGCTGGTATTTCTTGAGGATATTAATGAATTATTCTAATTATGCTTTATGTGAGTCCAAATACTGCATTTGCTAACATAAAAACAGAAAGCATGGTTATTATGTAAATACAGCACTCTCATTAATTAGTGAAAATGAAAACAAAGAACCGAGAAACCAGACAATAACCACTGAATATTAAAAGATTGCATTCATTCGTACCACATCCGTTCTAGCCACCACTGATGCACAGTACCAGCAGCGTGTACCATGTATAAAATGCACAGGAGTATCCATTGAGATTCCGTAGACTGGACCTTCAAAACTCGGGACCACCACTTTCTAAAAGAAAAGGGCAGCAGCTGCAAGTGTATATTTCCACTTTCTAGTTCCCAAGTAAATCACACTCCAGCTTTCTTGGAAATATATCATTGTTGCTTCAGTGTCACTGGGAGAAAGTCCTTAAATTATGTTCCTAATGGCATTGTAGTCTCCTTGTAGCTAATGAATTGTAGCAGTTCAAGAAGCAGCTCACCACCACCTCACCAAGGGTAATTGGAGATGGGTAATAAATGTTGTCTCAGCAAGCGTCACCAATACATATTTGCATAATAAGCATGTTTTCTGTTTTTATGTTAGCAAATGCAGTATTTGGACTCACACAAAGCATAATTAGAAGAATTCATTAATACCGTCAGTAAATTCCAGCCTTCCATTCAACTTAAAGCAATAAGACACAGGAAGGTATTAATTTACTGATGTCCCTGTGTGCAGTTTTGAGCTCCGTATCTCAGGAATGTTGCACTGGCCCTGGAGCATGTTCAGAGGAGGTTCATGAGAATGGTTCCAGGAATAAGAAACTTAACATATGAGGAATATTTGAAGACTCTGGGTTTATATTTGACAGAGTTTAGGAGGATGAGGGGAACCTAATTGAAACATACAGAATACTGAATGGCCTGGACACAGTAGTTGTTGGGAAGATGTTTTCATTGGCAGGAGAGTCCAGGACCCAAGGGCATACCCTTTACCCTTTAAGTAAAGGGGAGACCTTTACTGGAGGTAAAGGAGTGGAAATAAGAGGAAACTTTTTCAGCCAGAGAGTGGTGAACCTATGGAATTCGCTGCCACAGAAAGCTGTGGAGGCCAGGTCACTCAGTATTTTTAAGACTGAGAAAGATAGTTTATTGAGTATCAAAGGAGATCAAGGATTACAGGGAGAAAATGGGAGAATAGGGTTGAGAAACTTATCAGCTATGATTGGATGGCGGAGCAGACTCAATGGGCTGAATGAAGTTCATTCCTGATGAAGAGTTTATGCTCAAAATGTCCGACTCTCCTGCTCCTCAGATGCTGCCTGACCTGCTGTGCTTTTCCAGCATCACAGTCTTCAACTCTGACCTCCAGTATCTGCAGTCATCATTTTGTCTTCGAAGGGCAGAATAGCCTAATTTTATCTTCTGTGTCTTATGGTCATTCCATGAGCGAATATTTAAAAAATTGTCAATGACACCACTGAGAACATAGAACAGCACTGCAAAGGTACAGGCCATTTGGCCCACCATGTCCGTTTCAACCATGATGCTATTCTAAGTTAATCACACCTACCTGCACATGGTTTGTGTCACTCTATTTCATGTATTCTGATACAGTTATTGTGCATACAAAGAAACAGATTTGAATTACCACATCACTACAAAATGATGGAACAACAGTTGCCAGGAACAAATTTGGGCATAAATGACAAATGACAGTGGTCCGAATTTGTTGGTCCATTAAGCAAACATCAAAGGTTTGTTAGCACAAATTGAACTCAATACATTGGCAGGTGATAGGTATGCACAGGAATTCCAAGTGTTTAGAGGACACCCTGCATTATTTCACATGGAACATCACTTCCTGCCAATCTAAGCAGCTCCTCTGAACATCCTGTGAGGGAAAGGGGAGGTGGCAGTGGAAATCTCTTCTTGTCTTTTGTCTCCCCATTGTCCTCCAGTGTAGTCTGTCTGATATACAAGATGGCCCAGATCTGTGCACAGACAGGGTAGGGGAGAATACCTGAATAACACACTTCCAGTGTTCCACATCTGGTCTGGGCATTTCATCTTCCCAACCAAAAACATGTCGATTGTGAATTTGACTAACAAGAAACCGGTCACCCCCGGCATTTGCGTTGCTCATGCTTTGAATTACTGCTGGACACTGCTCCTGCACATGGGCCTCCACTGCAGCTAGTGATGGGTGCAGGCACATGACAGGAAAGCTTCTGATGTGGCAGTGGTATCTGCCCATGTGCAGGTGACCATTTCTGGTCCCACCTGGCATTCGCTACTTACCTTCAAAAATCAAAAATGGCCCTCAAGAAAACATCAAACGAATCCAAAATCAAAATAATATTTTGCACTTCAGAGTATGTAGCATCCCATGGACTGCAGCAGTCAAATAATGCTGCTCATTGTGATGTGATTATGTACTGATAGGGATGGGCAATTAGTCTTGGCCTTGATACTCACAAACCACAAGTGAATGGAACTAAAGCTGTACAGTACACCAATACTTTTACAGTTTCAGAAGAATCTGTAGCATTTCTTACCTCAATAAAATGTAATGGGGATTACCACTTGCAAGTTCAGTCATACTTTGTGAAGTGTGAATTGTATCTCCAGTAGAAGCCCTGCTTTCCAGTAAACATCAAAGGGAACAGAGAAGTACCAGTTCGTATTGCATTTGCAGCAAAATCCAAGTTGATAAACATCACTCGCATCGGGCTCCATCACTGAATTCATTCCAGCCAAGCAGATGAACAAATTATTACTTGGTCACTTTAATTTCTCCCCAGTGGCACCCAGCCACCTCTTTATGCCAAAACAGATTAACCAGGCTTTAGATTTTAGACTAGAGTTTGGAAAAGCTGCTGCAGCTTTTCCAACACAAAAGGCAAGTAATTACAACTTGTTCCATCAAACTGGTGTCTACAACTTCATTGACTCAATCTAATATCCAATGTGCATTGCAACACTTTCTTTTGGAAATTATTGAAGGAACCATTATAGAATAAAATAAGTTTTTTCAAAGATCTGTTGTAAATTTACCTGTCATTAGGTTGGAGTTGTAATGGTTGGGTAATGTTCGGAGCAGTTAGCTCAATTGATTAGAATATGTTGTAAGATTAATCCCCGTACCAATTGAGAAAGTTCTTCGGCCTAGCCTCTTCTACTTGCCCCTTCTACTTGCCCCATTATGGAAAGGCCTCTAGAGATAGAGATGAGTGGAAAGGCATGATAAGCAGCTCTCCGGCAATACAGAAAGCTACAGGAAGGGAGAGAGCATACTTATGTTATTAAACTAAAACTTCCAAAGTGTGAATTAATAATCAAGACAGCACGAGTTTCAATTCAAGCATGGTAATTTGAGAACATGAATTCAGTTTATCAAGTTTATAAGTGAAAATTTATCATGAAGGTGTGCAATTTTCATAAAACAGACAACTTATCCACTCAGGTCCTTCATGGAAAGAAACCTGTGCTCCTTATCTGGACGGTTCTATATGCAGCTCTCATCTCACATAGAAACACAGAAAAATAGAAAATAGGAGCAGAAGACAACCACCACCTGCTGCATCTGTCTGCCAACCTTCAGCAACTGTTCCATGATTGACAGGCCTCTTTGTACCTTATCTTTTCCTAAACTGCCACCATTCACCACATCAATCTGTTTGACTCTTAATTATTATCTGAGGTAGCCTGACAAGCCACTCAATCGAATCAAAATGCTATATTAAGACAATGAGAAATGGGCAACAAATGCAGTGATTTTCCAAGAATGAATAATGTGGCTCCCACCTTAAAAGTATTAAGATTAAAAAAAATTGTAGAGTTTAATCTTGCCTCACAGCTTATCTTCTTTATACTTTGAATTGTTCTTGTTCATGGTCGCCATTGAGCTTCTACAGTGTGGCGATCAGAATTGTACACAATTTAGTTTATGATTTAGATTACATTACAGTGTGGAAACAGGCCCTTCGGCCCAACAAGTCCACGCCGACCCGCCGAAGCGCAACCCACCCATACCCCTACATTTACCCCTTACCTAACACTACGGGCAATTTAGCATGGCCAATTCACCTGACCTGCACATCTTTGTGGCTGTGGGAGGAAACCGGAGCACCCGGAGGAAACCCACGCAGACACGGGGAGAACGTGCAAACTCCACACAGTCAGTCGCCTGAGGCGGGAATTGAACCTGGGTCTCTGGAGCTGTGAGGCAGCAGTGCTAACTGCTGTGCCACCGTGCCGCCCACAATATTTTGAGTATTCTTAACCAGGGCGAATAAAACTATATCATAAATATTTCTACTGTCTTAGAGATAGTTGGCAACATTGCTGTTTTCTTTCTAAATTGTTTCTATTCATTAAACGAACAGCAATAATAAAGACCTAGGTTTTTATGGCATCTTTATGACATTAAGATACTACTTCACGGATAAGACTTATGACTACATAATAACATGATATGGTCAGAACAACAGTTTTGATCATTTTAACAGAAATAATTCCATGGAGTACAGAATACACAAGAAAGTGAGACTTTGGACTAAGGGAAATAGGCCAGAGTATACGATGGGAGCATAAGACCACAAAGCAATTTGGAAGCAAAGATAAAAATTTTGAAATCAGTGTGTTAGAAAGCAAGGCACTTGCAAATTTAAAGTATTCTCCTTGATGGAATATGGAACCAACAGGACCATTACTTCCAACCTTTATGATGAGGGCTACATTGTCAACGTACATGCTTCATAATTGAAAATAGACATCCGTAGCAAACAGCATTGCATACTATATTAATTATTCCTTTTTCTTCTACGAGATGTTAATTAACTTGAAGTTTTCTGTTTTATTTTATTTGTCTAGAATTTGTAGATGAAGAATTTGTTAGTCAATGAGGCATGACCATAGCTATGTACAAATAATGAGGGCCAACCCAAGCAATCTAACTGTATTCCAAGGTACTGTTGGTGTTGGACCAACAGCCCAGCCTATTAAGTCAACCAGGAGGAATAAACCTGACATTGGTGGATAGACTTCTTCAGAAAACATTTTGACAAATGCAGCAAAAGCTTATAAATCCTCCAGATGGCTTTAATAATTAAATTCAAGGAGTCCTCCAGCAAACATTTAGAGGTCCCTATGCCTTGAGCTGTATCTAATCTCTTCAGATTAATGTGGATCGGATTTAAACAGGGAGGATGTGATCTCCATATTGGACAAAAATAAGATTGACCTGTTTAGATTTCTCAGTATTTTGAATCTTAGGCAATAATGACATGTTTGTGTGCTTGTCAAACACTTGAATGACAGCAAATAAAGATTTCAATATCTTTAATGTTTTTGTCTTTATTTCCAGAATTGATTAAATGCTGCTTCCTTCCCTACCCTAAAGAAGCTCAGTCCCTGTCTTCAGAGTGCTTTTCATTTGTCTCTCTTGTCCTGTTCACCGTCAATGTTATCTCTATGGCTTCCTCCTTGTTAGTATAACTGTCAAGATCTATTTGTCCAGCCCATATTTCAATCTAAAGCATCTGCTGGAATTGCCAGTCTTCATTACTTTTGTCCATTATGAGCACCAATGACTTTGCAATAATAGGAACTCCAATTGTCACCAATTCATTTTATCCTCTTCATACTATGTCATTCTGATGAGGATCTCCACACCCAACTCTCCTACATTACTAGAGAAAGTACAATTCAAAAGCATTTCATTAGCTGTAACATACTTTGAGATGACCTAAGGGGGTAAAAGATGCAATATTAATATAAGTGTCTTTCTTCCTTAGCCAATGACTCTCTTTTAGTTCTGACTGATCTTCTTACTTTCAGCATTTTCTATTTCCATTACAGCTAGTGATCGAAGCAGAATTGGAATTCCTATAAGTAAACATAAAAGGAATGATGTTACTCTCTAAGACACACTGTATACCTTGGATTATGATGCATTATTTTGCAGAAGGTTTGCCAGCGATCTGTATCACAGACCAGTTCCAAGTTTATACTCTGTATGTATTTATATATTGCAAAACTATTGAGACAATGACAACTTGAGCTAAGCAGCAACAAATGGAATTTAATTCTGAAAAGTGAAGTGGTACATTTTGGGAGGACTAGAGTCAGAGTGTCATAGAGATGTACAGCACGGAAACAGACCTTTTGGTCTAACTCATCCATGCTGACCAGATATCCTAAATTAATCGAATCTCATTTAGCCCATTATCCCTCTAAATCCTTCCTATTCATGTACCTGTCCACATGTCTTTTAAATGTTGTCATTGTACCAGCCTCCACCACTTCCCTGGCAGCTCATTCCATACACGCACCACTCTCTGCATGAAAAAATTGCTCCTTACATCCCTTTTAAATTTTTCCCGTCTCACCCTAAACCTATGCCCACTAGTTCTGGACTCCCCCAACCAAAGGAAAAAACCTTGTCTATTTACCCTATCCATGCCTCTCATGATTTTATAAATCTCTATAAGGTCACCCCTCAACCTCTGATGCTCCAGGGAAAACAGTCCCAGCCTATTCAGCTTCTCCTTATAGCTCAAGCCCTCTGACTCCAGCAGCATTCTTGTAAATCTTTTCTGAACCCTTTCAAGTTTCACAATATCCTTCCAATAACAAGACAAGGAATTACACATTGAATGATAAAAACCTAAAAAATACAGAGAAAACTTGGTGTACATGTCCATAAGTTGTTGAAGGCAGCAGGACAGGTAGATAAGATGATTAAGAAAGCATGTGACACACCTTCCTTTGTTAGTCAAGGCATTGAATAAAAGAGCAAGAAGGTTACAGCGACAGCCGGAGTAGTGTGCACAGTTTTGATCATCACACTATTTGATTAGATTAGATTACTTACAGTGTGGAAACAGGCCCTTCGGCCCAACAAGTCCACACCGACCCGCCGAAGCGCAACCCACCCATACCCCTACATTTACCCCTTTAACCTAACACTACTGGCAATTTAGCATGGCCAATTCACCTGACCCGCACATTTTTGGATTGTGGGAGGAAACCGGAGCACCCGGAGGAAACCCACGCAGACACGGGGAGAACGTGCAAACTCCACACAGTCAGTCGCCTGAGTCGGGAATTGAACCCGGGTCTCTGGCGCTGTGAGGCAGCAGTGCTAACCACTGTGCCACCGTGCCGCCCACTAAGGATGTGAAGGATGTGAAACAAAAACAGAAACAAAAACTGAAATTGCTGGCAAAACTCAGTGGGTTTGATTGCATCTATGGGAAGAAAGCAGAGTTAACATTTCCAGTCTGGTAAATCTTCATCAGTGCTTTTTTCCTATAGGATGTCATCAACAATTTCTGTTTCCGTTTCAGTTCTCCAGCATCCTCAGTTGTTTGTTGTATTATATACAGGAAGGATGAAGAAGAGATTCATTAGGATATTACCTAGACTGCTATGATTTAGCTATGAAGAGTGACTCAGAGGATTGTGGGCATCCAGAACTCATTGCCTGAAACAAGGTAGAGGTGAGAAACATCAAGACATTTAAGAACTAGTTAGGTGACCTCATGAAGCAGCGTGGCATACAAGGATACAAGGATGCAAGTCAACTGCTGAAAAATGGGATTAGATCAGATATATGTTTGATGACCGGTGGGGTCATAATGGGTTAAAGGGCTTCACTCCATGCTGTAAAAAAAAACTCTATGATTCTATGAACTTTCAGTAGGTACTTCAAAGCACTGGGCACAAGGGTTCCATCAGAGGATCCTCTCAATCTAGTGTCAAGAAGAGTCATCCCTGGAGTGTCCACTCCAAAACCTACATCAAGGAATTGATTATTTAAAACCAAATCCACTGGGCAGGAGATGTATTTTGAATGCCTGACACTAGGTTTCTGAAATTACTGTTGCACTCGGAATTCAATCCTGCCAGGAGGCTCCCAGGAGGACATCAGAAACTCTTTAGGAATGTTGTATAAGTATCCTTAGAGAAGTCAAGTGTACTTAGTGAAATATGGGGAATCCTTGCTAATGGTGGAGAAGGTCCATTCACTCATGAAAGCTCTGACAATGCCAAGAGATTACATCAGGAATATGAAGTCACGGCACAAATTTCCAAACAGCACCCCCAACCAACTCTCCAAACAGCATATGAGACCCCATAAAAGGCTGAGTCTGTAGGTGACATATTGGAATGATTGGTCCTCTCAGAACACATTAAACTAGAGTGGAAGTATGCCACCCACAAAAGCAAGGACCAGTTTACAAAGAAGAGATTTCTGCACATAGATCTGGATATATTGTGCTATCACAATTTGTAATTCTTAACTGGACAGTGTGCCACAGAGTATGAAGATTTTCTAGGCTGTAATGTGGTTTGTTTCTTTGGAAGCAGCTCAATCACTGCCTTCCAAGTTTTTAATGAAGGTATTTATAGAGTCATAGAGATGTATAGCATGGAAACAGATCTTTCGGTCCAACTTGTCCATGCTGATTAGATATTCCAACCCTATCTAGTCCCACCTGCCAGCACCTGGCCAAATCCCTCCAAACCCTTCCTATTCATATACCCATCCAGATGCCTTTTAAATATTGCAATTGCACCAGCCTCCACCACTTCCTCTGGCAGCTCATTCCATACAAGTACCACCCTCTGCGTGAAAACGTTGCCCCTTAGGTCTCTTTATCCATTTTTATGTGTTTCAAGACATCCAGCACTTCCTCCTCTCTAATATGGACATTTTTCAAGATGTCACCATCTATTTCCCTACATTCTACACCTTCCATGTTCTTTTCCACGGTAAATACTGATACAAAATACTCATTTAGTATCTCCCCATCTCCTGCGACTCCACATAAAGGCCGCATTGCTGATCTTTGAGGGCCATATTCTCTCCCTAGTTACCCTTTTGTCCTTAATATATTTGTAAAAACCCTTTGGATTCTCCTTAACTTTATTTGCCAAAGCTATCTCATGCTCCCTTTTGCCCTTCTGGTTTCCCTCTTAAGTATACTCATACTTTCTTTATATTCTTCTAAGGATTCACTCGATCTATCCTGTCTGTACCTGACATATGCTTCCTTCTTTTTCTTAACCAAACCCCCAATTTCTTTAGTCATCCAGCATTCCCTATACCTACCAGCCTTCCCTTTCACCCTGACAGGAATATACTTTCTCTGGATTCTTGTTATCTCATTTCTGAAGGCTTCCCATTTTCCAGCCGTCCCTTTACCTGCGAACATCTGCTCCCAATCAGCTTTTGAAAGTTCTTGCCTAATACTGTCAGAATTGGCCTCTCTCCAATTTAGAACTTCAACTTTTAGATCTGGTCTATCCTTTTCCATCACTTTTTAAAAACTAATAGAATTATGGTTGCTGGCCCCAAAGTGCTCCCCCAGTGACACTTCAGTCACCTACCCTGCATTATTTCCCAAGAGTAGGTCAAGTTTTGCACCTTCTCTTGTAAGTACATCCACATATTGAATCAGAATATTTTCCTGTACACACTTAAATTCCTCTCCATCTAAACCCTTAACGCTATGGCAGTTCCAATCTATGTTTGGAAAGTTAAAGTCCCCTGCCATAGCCACCTTTTTATTCTTACAGATTTGAAAGAAGATACTTCAGGATCATTCAAGCACAAACAGAGCTGTCAGGCCACATCAGCCAAGGTCTGACCAACCTTGTCTGGAGGAACTAATATACTTAACCAGCAGTAGTTATTAGTAATTGGTTTCACAAGGTCCAGAATTCTAGTATCCAGATGCAAAATTCTACCAAATGGTGTTTACAAACGTGTAGCCAACATGCAGTGTAGCCGTCCCTAGCTAGGACAATGCAATTTAAACTGACACTACTAATCTGCTTCCACCTCTTTCTTGCCTCATTGGAAAATTGACCTATCGAACCAAAGGCATGTAATGGAAACAGGGTAGCCACTTTTGCTTCATCAGTCATCAGACAGCTGTACTACAGTGTATGTCCACTCTTTGAGTCTTCTTTTCCTTTAGTTTGGTAGTCGCATTTTTATTCATAGTAACTGAATTAGGAGAAATGGAAAGGTGTCATATCACACTTTAGGATGGTAAGTAGACAATGATTTCTTAAAAATATTCATTGAAATTTAATATGCTTATGTAGCTTACCTTTGCCCACGATATCTGGAATAAAGTGTTCTTTGAAACTTTGTTTGCACTCTAATGTATAACTACATGGTAGATCATGTAATATTTCTTTTCACGTTGCCACTATTGGAATGCTGTATAACTAACAAAGGCACTCAGTAGCACAAACTAGATGAGGATTCCAATTAAAATAGACCTTTGTTTGGATACTTTGTTAATATAATTATCCTACCTATCAACAGTTTGAAAGTGCTGATTCTTAAAACCTACACTACTAAACTGAATGCATTTGTTTGTCATTTCTGTTTTAATACATTGATGCATTAGTTGATATTTTCCATGATATGATTGTATGGTCTAACTGTCTTTACCAGTGAAAGACAGGTGTGGGGAACTCAGGAAATGAAATACTCACCATTGAGTTTTTAGGCTCTAGCTTCCTCTATTACCACAGTATTTATGTGATTGATCAAGCTAAGTGCCTCATCAATAATATCCCCAACAATGTTGTTGGTAATCCTTATAACAATAAATATCATGGTGAAACAGTGGAAATAGTCATCACCTAGTATTTCTGTAGCATTAATATAGCTTGACAATTATAAGCTGAGGATTAGGTGCTGTCTCAGCCTTGATATGTAAGGACAGTATTATTCCATATCTGAAAAATCTCAAATTGAAACTGTGCAATCACCAGTGAACATCTCACTTCTGACCTCATGATGGAGAGAAGTGATGGATGAAGCAGCTGAAAATAGTTGGACTTGGGATGATTCCTTAATTACATCCTGCAATGACATTCTGGGTATTCTAGAAACAGAACCATCTGGTTTTACATTGGGTTTAACTTCAGCCCTGGGACAGTCCCCACTAAAACCCATTGAGTTCAATTTATTGGAGTTCCTTGGACCACAATCAGCTGAATGCTACCTTGATGTCACAGTCACTCTAGCATCACCTCTGAGATTCAGTTCCTTTTTGTCCATGTTCTAGGATGATACGCATGCACATATTATTGATAGGTCAACTGATGATTGGAGGATGCACAGAGAAATCATATTGAGCTGGGATGCGAACAGCAGAAAGAGACTCTCTTCATTTGAAGCAGTGGAAGAAGAAGCATTGAACTACTAAATTTTTTAGAGGTAATTTAGCTCTGCTCAGTTAGCTAAGTGCTGATTGATAGTTTAAGATATCCTTTCCCTGTTGATGATCTTGACGCCAAGTAAGAAAATCTGATCTTCTATTGTTTGCTGGGTGTCAGGATTTTGAGTCTGGGCAACATTTGCTCCTTAATGTTAAGCAGATAAGAAGCTTGCTGACATGTATTCATTTTAACAATAAGTCAGGCAATATCTTGTAAGAAACATCACTTAGTTTTATCTCTAGTAGTAGCATTCTTTACTTCTAAATCAAAAACCATACTGTTGAAAGCACAGAAGCATTATACCATTTTTAATATTATAACACACTGTTCCATATGGGTACAATATATAAAACTGTATCCATTTGAGCCAAAGTCTTATTCATTATAAATAATTATAGCCTAAGTTCAAATGTCAACAAATTGCTTTTAGGTATATCCTGAGGTCACTTAGAGGACATTTCTTATTGCAAGTTAGGCTTTTCTGAAACCAGCAGGAAATGACTGGCTTTTTTTAAAGGCTTCGAAGCATGCTTTTCTAAGCAGTTTGTAGATTGTTCACCCCATTAATTTTCTCCTTGTGGTTCTATACCTGTTGTTTTCTTAAGTTTTTTTGTATTCAACACTATTTAAGGGCTGTCTTATTTTTCAATTCTAACAAAGGATCTGCACTTATGTTCTGGCTTTTTTTCAACAGTTATTGGAATACCTGCTGAGTATTTCCAGCATTTTCTTGTTTTTATTTAACATTTCCAGTTCTTGATTTTATTTTTTAAGTGACTGGCTATTTATCGGGACTGCAATAGTCACACATAAGCTGACATGCATCAACCAAATCTAAGAAAGGGTCATTTGGCCTGAAATGTTAACTCTGATTTCTCTCCAGAGATGCTGCCAAACTGGCTGAGCTTTTCCAGTAATTTCTACTTTTGTCTCTGCAGTTTTTTCTATTTTTATGAACCAAGTCTACTATTTCTGACCTATACAGTTCCACCAAATACATTGTAAAGCAACTTGAGTTAATCAACACAGCACTTTGAAATATTTTGCACTGGTGATGCAGTCCAGGGACCATGATCTTTGCAGTAACTCACAACCAGATCAGATCAGACATTCTTAAATGCTGCTTAACACCATTGCTCAGTTTATTGTTAGGTAATTTCTTTATTTTACAAGCTGTGGAACAAAAGTCAGGCATTAGTTTATTTACAAATATGTAGCACTAAATTATTGTGAGGAAATGTTTGTGTGGTTATATAGGAAGGTTGGTCAGCATGAAAATGGCTGTGCTATCTACAGTAATTTACACTGACACAATCAGATGAATAAATAGTGTGAAAAAGATTATTTTAAATAAAAGCTTTAGCTTTCTATTTATTTACAAAGTTTATAAGTATGTTCTAGGAAATACATGATGTTTTTCAAAAGAAAAACAATATTTGTAGCTGTTATTGCTAGAGCTTGTGTTAGTCATAAAGACATTATCATTTATATGTTGGATCCAACTAAAGACTGCCAGACAATGCTGCTCAGCAGCACTAAGTTACTGTTGGGAACAGATCCATGTATGGAAGCAAAAGCACAAAACTACAGATAAGCTCAGACGGAGCTATGCAAACCATGTTTAGAGACACTTAAAGGACAAGAATCTTCCCTGATGTCTTTCTGTTAAATTTAGAGAAGCTATCACATGCTGTCTTTTTCCATAAAGCTCCAAACAGCTGCAGGGACTCTTCTAAGGTAAGCTTTATAGGTATAATTCTTTAACTCTCATTTTCAAATCATATGGCACGTATTCTGATAGTTGTGGTTGAGCCAAACAATTGCAGGATGCTGTGCAGCTTTAACAAGAGTAATTACATCCAAAATACTACTCACCAAGCTCATCGGAAATATAGCTATAGTGAAGACAGTGCAAAATAGCAACTGCCATCTTTAAAATATGTTGAATAGTGTGTACAATTGATTAGTAAATATTAGGGTAATCATGATTTTGCATGGATGTAATTGCCCAGACAAGATCATAAGCAAAATTAAGACTAAACAGAGTGAACTAAATTGAGCTGTGTTTTTTGTTCACTTTGAAAATAAACGGGTGATACTTTGAACTTTTCTACAGTCAGTCTCCCTTCTAAATTGTTTAAATGTTATTTTCATCATTGAGACTAACATATTTCTTAACCTATCCACTGTCTGATGAAGTACTGAGGGAGTGCTGCCTTGCCCAACAAAATGTTAAACTTGGGCCCTGCCTGCCTTTCCCAGTCGTTTGGATAGACTTAGATATTCAAAGAAAGCTGTGAATTCCCCTGATATTTTGGTCAGCACATATCTTTCAGCCAACAACATCATAAATCATTTCATTTCTAATTGTCTTTTCTGGTATGAGATTCAGACAATGAGCAAAAGGTTGACCAATTTATCTACAAAACATAGTCAGTGAACTTCAAGATCATTAACACTGCAAGAAATGCTTTAAGATGTTTCTAAGAATTGTGAAAAAGAATGATATAAAAATAAGTCTTTCTTTTCATCCCCTGAACGTATTGACTGAGGCACAGCACAACTAATCCTGGACTCCCAGTGCCTTGCACAAGTAACCTTTATTTAGCTATAAACCTAGATGTTGATTATTAGCATTAAAATTAGAATACCATTGATTTCGCATTGCTGAAACTGCCCAGACTAGGTCAGTCCCAAAGTGAGACTTTGATATTGATATTTCACATTTATGACCGTCAACAACAGAGCATTAAGTAGTGGGAAAATGCATAAGGACCATCTCATTCTGAGACTCCGCATACTGGGATAACAGAATTGAGGATAATGATTTCCATTTAAGTCTTACAATTCATATGCCTTGGGGTGTATTATTGTACTATAACGCACTGTGCAATAGGCCACTTAAACAAAAGGCAAACACCAATCTTATTATCGCACACAATTTGTTGACAAGCATCAGAATTTGAAAAGCATATCGCCTGAAAATAAATCGATTATTTAAAGTGAGTAAGAAAGCAAAATCATCACAAATAATCGAAAGGAAAACTAAAGGGTTGAGATGAGACTCGGGGAGTGAAGTGAACAATTGAATTGTAGAATAATCGATTCGAGATTAGTAATTGGAGTTCCTGCAAAGCCACGAAGACTGGATGATGTAACATCACTCGAACCGTATGATGATTATGAAATGTCTGGGGCTTCTGGTCCTCACATCTTTAATCAAAATGCAGCAATTAATGTCTCGTTTTGGCTCTAGGCCAGAGGAATTCCAGCTCTGTAAAAGAAAATACACCGGAGCGTACAAACCTGCCGGATAATGGATGTGATTTACACAGCTACTGTTCAAGAATGATGTATTTTCCAAGTGTACATATGATACATCTTGTAGTCGTTAGCCATTCCACAATTCACAGGCATGTTGGTATCTATCCTTGGGTTGTAGTAATCCGTCGGTCTGCCAGAGGGCACAGCGTTAAGCATTTTTAATTTTTGCTTGCTACAATCGCCCTATCGCTGCAGTAATCCCAGAGCAAGAATGCCACATTTCATCAGGTGCCTATTGTGTTGTAGCCAATTGATACTTTCAAGAAATGAAGTTTGTGCCCAATAAACAAGCTGCTGTAACCTGGAAGAATATTACTGCCTTGATTTGAGATGGCAGTAAGTAATCCCACGATTAGTGATTTAGCAGGAATCTAGGACAGGATGATTACTGCGAGGTCTGACCGATATGATTCATTTTTAGACATTTTGATTGGACAGAAAGTTCAGAATACTGTGTCTCCAAACGAACCACTAGCGAGTAATTAACGACAGACATATTACATGGCAATTCAAATCCGCTTCGGGTTCACTATACAGTGGCATACCGGTGTATATTCTATGAAAATTATTTCTCTAGATAGCGACATCTCTTCAACTGTTAACTTCCAAATTCATAAGTACATGACAAAAATGCATATAGACTTCTTTGGGTGCAGCAGCACCCTCTTCATACTCAGCCTGGATGATGCATGGAAGTCCAGAGTGTGTGTCTGAATCCACAATCTCCACCGCGACAAATAATGTTTCTTTAGATTGATAGTTTCTACGCAAAACGAGACGCTTCTGTAGAAAACGCTGGGAAAAGTCTTTGGAAGCACTTTTGATGAGAAATGAATATTCATATAGAACCTTTCATACTCTCGGGATGTCAATACCAAACAGTCAACAAAAACAGAGTTCGCTCAAAAATCTGGGCTGACATTACAAAACAGTACTGAAGCAGTGTTGCAATGGCAGAATTGTCATCCTTGGAATGAGAGATTAAATGGAGGTCACAAAGCCCTCATGAGTGAAGGTTAAAAAAAAACCATGCCGCATTTGGAGGGAAGAGCATGGGAGTTATCCCTTGGTGTCCGAGCCAATACTTAGTCACCATCCACACAAAAATAGCTTACTTCACCATTGTCATATTGTTGTTTGTGGAAACTCCTGAAGTGACTCCAGTAATTGCACTTCAACACTTATCGTCAATGGCTACATGTAAACTTAGCGAAGTTGTTTGGTCATAAAAGGCACTACTGTAAATTAAGGTGATCCAACATCCTAAACACCAGTATATAAGTGCAAAGTCTTGCCAATAGTGGAAATCTGAAACAAACACCGAGAATGCTGGAGGAACTCAGCAGGTCTGGCAGTATCAGAGGAGAAACAAATGAGTTCGTTAGTACTTCATAACACATAAAATACCTTTATATAACTCATTACTTTTGACATCTTAGATATCCGTTAAGGTGAGGCAGGTCGCCTCCCACCCCAACCTTGTGTTTTTAAATAGTGATTTGGCAAAAAGATATTTCCACCTCAAAGAACAGACAAGGACTTGGACTAACTGCAAATATAGACTTCTTTGGGTGCAGCAGCACCCTCTTCATACTCAGCCTGGATGATGCATGGAAGTCCAGAGTGTGTGTCTGAATCCACAATCTCCACTGACTGTACAGCAACAGCCGATTCTAATATCGAAAAAAACTCTCGTCTAGATGTTGCTATCACCGGTGTCGAGGAACATCTATTTAGGATAAAACACAATCCATTAAAAAAAACTATGCAGTCAATAAAACATTGCTTGGAAATATGCGCTTGAAGAGCAAGCAGTTTATTTGGCCCGAAATGTTTTTCCCGTCATTCTTGCCTTCCGGGTGATTTGGGGGGCTTATTGGCAATAGTCCTTCAGAATTTAACTCAGCAGTCTATAATTGTACAGTAATTAGCCATGTCCTGTGAGCGGCCTAGTAGGGACGGAAAACCAACTTCATGATCTCTGTGATTGCTCATGTAATAGGTTTTAGACAAAAAGGTCAAAGAACATACGTGTAAACCTTTCGTTTCAGATAGAGTCGAGTACTTTACACCTTTCTCTTATGTAATGGTAACTCTTGTTTCGGTGATGGGAATCACGTACATTTTGATCAGAGACATGGTACAAATATCTTCTGTCCAATATTACAACAGCACAACTATCAGTCTGTCTGCAACAACTCAGAAGATATTGCAATCCGTACCAATGTAACTTACCATTTCATTGCACTTTGTTTAACCTACACTTATATACTTCGTATTCTGAAATGTTCTTCTTTGGAGTTAGTAAATGTGACTCCTGCTTTTTGTTTCACATGGTAGAATGGAATACTAAACTCGTTTTCGTGTTGAAGGTGTGACCACTGAAAACAAATGAGGATATGTGTCTGTGTAGTCAAGATAAGATGATTGATGATTTATCACAATTAGATTGAATGCGAAAGCGGCAATCTATTGCCAGCTGTGTGCCGGACCAGCAAGAAAGTCAGGGCCACTACACGAAACCAAATTCAGAATCAAATCAGACGCAAGCAAAAAAAAATATTCTTTGTTGGAATCTAAAATGTCTTCATTGGGTATGGTTGGTTTGAAGAAGGGAGCCGACACGGCCTCTAACTACTGTAAATAAAATATTCTTCGACATTCGTCGCTTCTCAGGTGACAAGAAAATCAGAAATGTTCCAAAAGCAGCTGTTACATCATTATTTGATTAAATTTTCAAGAGATTGCTTAAAATGCAACCGCTTGACTTGCTTCTCACTATTGTCTCCTGACTCAATAGAAAAACATATCATCTTAGGCAAAGTGATACCAGATAGAAATAGAACAGACAACTGCTTTGTCGCAATGGAAACTAGCATTTGTATTCTGTTGTACCCACGAACCATTAAGTGTTGATTAGCGACTTAGAACAGATTAACTGCAACTACCAAGAATTGGGTGCTGTCTTGTACAAAGGCTTTCAAGACATTTAAGCAACATTATTTTCTTTGCCACATTCGAAGCTAAGATGTGGGAAATCTGGGGAGGCAAAGGCCTAGGTGTATTATCACGAGATTACTAATTCAGAAACTCAGCTAATGTCCAGAGATACCTAATGGCAAATAATGGAATTTGAATTCAGTAAAGAATCTGGAATTAAGGGTCTACTGATGACGATGAAATCATTGTTGAAAAATACAACCTGGTTCACTAATGTCCTTTAGGGAAGGAAATCTGCTATTCTTACCTGGTTGAGCCTACACATGACTCCTGACCTATAGCAAATGCAGTTGACTCTCAACTACCCTTTGGGGAATTAAGGATGGGCAATAAATGCTGGCCTAGCCACAGATGCCCACATCTCACAGATGAAGAAAAATACCTTTTGCCATGCATGCCAACACATACAGAGTGTATCTTTATATAAAATTGAAGTGCAAATGTTATTTGATTGTTATAGAGGCTGCTTTTCACCCCAATTCCGCATGAAACAGTGAACACAACATCAGAAACCCCAGAATAGGATGAGGTCTTGATATTGTGAAGAGAGTCCCTCAGATCAAGTATCTCAGCTGGTTAAAGGCACCTGACTAAAAAAAACTCGTACTAGCTTTATTAGCAAAATTGTTGCTGATGGACATAAAGGGACAATGGTTACATAAGTATAAACCTTTCTAGGAGACAAGTAGAGAGCAGCAATGAATATTTCTCAGTTTGATGAGAAATATTGTAGTGGTACATCCTTGGCATTGATGTTATTAGAATAGCTGATTTGTTGGTGAGCAATATTGAACTGGACATTGATATCCTGGGCATAATTTCAATGTTTGAAGAGGATAAAAATTTGGAAATGTATGGACCAGTAAGAAGAATAATAGCAAACTTTATCAAGACATATATGAAGGAAATTAGAAAACACACAGCAGTTAAAATTTAACATAGATATAGCAATATATTTTGGGAAGAATAAAAATGGAATCACATTTTGAAAGGGACTGAAAGATCAGACACAATGGCATTTATATACATAAATCTTTGAACAAGTTCACAAGGCTATTAAGACATAAAAGATCCAGTGGTCCATTAATCTCCCTGATTACTTGCTGCACCTGTGCACTAGCATTCTCTGTTTCATTCACAAATACCCCTGGTTTCTTTGCTTTGAAACTTTCTGCAGCTGTTTAAATAATACTGTCCTTTTATTCTCCCTTCCAAAATGAACAACTTCGCAGTATATTGTACACTACTTTCCAACTTATTGCCCAATCAATATATCAATCTCTCTGTGCAAATTGTTTGTATCCCCTTTGTAACTTGCCTTTCCACCTATTTTTGCATTGTCTTTAAGTTTGGCTGGAATACGCATGTTTCCTTCCAATAACTGTGATGCTTATTTTTGTAATAGGGTAGAGAAAAAATAGAATTATGATGAATCTTTAAATATCACTGGTTATGCCCAACTGGATTATTGTGTCTATATATAGGTACATATTAAGAGGAAGCATGAAGCCTTTGACGTGGCGCAGAGGAAACTAGTTGAAGTCACATCAAGGGTATAGACCTTTTTGTTTCCTCATGGATTTACCAACGCTTATTGCCCATTCCTAATTGCCATGGCAGTGAGCTGCTTCCTTGAATCACTGGAGTCCTTAGGTGTACATATATCCAATTGGTAATAAGGAGGAACTTCCAATATTTTAACCCTCTAACAGTGAAGCAATCCCAAGTCTGTCATCTGGAGGGGAAATGGCAGGTTTGTTTTGATCTTGCATGTTTGCTGCCCTTGTTTTTCTAGGTGGTAGATGTTGCAGGTTTGGAAGGTGATGCCAAGGAAATCGTGGCAAGTTGCTGCAGTGTTTTTTGTAGTTGCCATCCATTACTATTAAGGTGCTATGGTGTTGGAGGGAATTAATATTTAATGTGGTGGATGTGGGTCAATCCAGAGGGCTGCTTTGTCCTTGAAGATGTAAAGCTTTTTGAGTATACTTGAAGATGCATTCATTTAAACAATCATGATATATTCCATTACATTCATGACTTTTGCATTGTAGATGGTGGAAAGGATATGGAGAGTCAGTCGGTGAATTGTTTTGCACAGAATTTCTAGTCTTTGACACGTTCTTGTGGTCATTATTTATAGGGTTGCTGCAGTTAGGCTTCTGGTCAATGGTGACCCCAGTGATCATCAGTGACGAGGAATTTCCTTGGTGGCAAGGGAGGTGGGTAGATTGACTAGAGACAATAATTGTTCAACACTTGTCTATTGCAAATATTATTTGCCACTTATCACCATAAGCCTGAATGGTGCTTAACTCTTGTTGCTTCAAAGCCCAGACTGTTTCGTTATGATGAACTTCAAATCGAATTGAAAACTACAATTATCAGCGATATTCCCACTTTTCACCTAATAATAGACAGCATTATAAAGATGGTCAGATGTAACGCACTGTGTTGAATAACTCTGATAACTGTTTTGTTTTTTGGCTCAGGTAGTTGCCCCCTAACAACCATATCCATCTTCCATGTACCAGGTATGAATTCAATCCTGTGGAGTTTTCCCTCAACGTCATTAACCTCAACTACATGCAAAGACAAGAGAAGTTGGGACTGTTTTTCTTAGAGAAAGTTAAGACATTTTTTAAGAGTTCTAAATCCTGAAGATTTCTGATAAAATGAGGAAGAAGTCTGAACTACACCACACTCACCCGCCCCTAACACTACCACCAAATCTTCAAAATGATCACCTTACAGGGCATTTAATTAGTACTGCATTGGTTTATCACACAAGATCATGTGCTCAGGTCCTTAAGATCTTAAATCCATAATATTTGACATATAAGGAAGGGCTACCATTACTGCAGGTGCAACACAACCTTACTTACATGCATCAGCATATATTGGACCCATATTATGGGAAAATAGTGGCAAAGATTAATTATCAACCATTGTGACTTTTCCAAAAATGTGTATTTGAATTTTGCACAGCCGAACTGGCCATACCAAAGCAAAATCATTTCATTAAATCAATGCCATTGTGTAACACTCTGGATTTTGCATTTGCCTAAATGGTTTTGATAAATGAAAAACGTTTACTTTTATCAGAAGGAGCAATTTGCTGGTCTCGAATTATCATTCTCTGGGTACCAAATTTCAAGAACAGGAAACTACTCACTACATTTATTCAGTGAAAACTACTATAAGACATAAAACAGGACTCCCTTAATGTGCTGGTGCTCCTTTCATCATCAAATTGGCTTTTCTTTTCATTGCATTCCTTTAATTTGTAAAACATAAGAACTCTATGAGGCGTGAGTATTAATGAAATGATGCACCTTGCAGTATTTGGAAACACGCTTCAAGGGCAAACAAAAAATGAGATGCCTCAGTGGTTTAAAATGACAGCTACTGCAAGTACAATTGAGTTTCTCCAGTTACTGGTCCGTAGAGAGAAATTAACGTAATGCAGACCACAATAATAGCAACAACCTATTGATTGGTACTACTTTATTGAAACTGCATTACTGGATCTAAGAATCCCAGTAATAGAGTCCTTCAACAAACGTGTCCAAGGTTACAAACGTGCATGCATGTCTGATGCACATGCACACGTACTATTCATGTGCATGCACAAAGGACATACGAATTATGACAAAATGGAATTAAAACGCATAGATGACTTTTCACTTTTTTTTTAATCCATCACAGTGAAGTCGTCAATTTGAAGTATGCTTTCCAAACGTGCGAGATTATAGATGCCTGTAAATGGAAGATTGCGCGTGGGTGGTTATACTTCAGTGTTTTACGGTTAGGCGCATCACACCAATATCAAAAAGACTATGAAACGGCAGACCACGAACAGTACGCTAGGTGTCTGAAATCATTCGGCAGCTTGCCATAAATTATGCACGGAAAACAGGATATGCCTATTCATTTCACTAAGCATGGGCTTGCGGGAATTCTAAAAGACGAAGAAGATTCTCTTAAAACAAAACGTGTTACTGTTAGAGAATTTCCCTTTTTCGATTCCACTTCCCTAGCCGATTGGAGTTCGTTCCTCTTTAAGACGGCCGGCAGAATGATCAATGAAGTAGGTGGGTCACACCGAGATAAGAGTACTGGCAAGAAGCCCATGATGCACTGCAAGCCTGGGCTTTCTCACGATCAGAAATTGGAAAATAGTAATTGCCTTAGACATCCGTAGTGCTTGGGTTGCACAGTACTCAGACGCTTGGTGACCACGATGGTTATATTACGCGGAAATGCTCTACGCATAATAATGAAAACATAATGCGGAGGAACTTTGACCATTCCACATCTCATAGGTTTCATCTCAGCTTCATACTTTGTTCAATAACCATCAATATTCCGTCGGATATGAAACTGAATGGTTGATTCTATGGCTGAGAGTAAGCGCGAAGTCTAGCGGATTTCATTGCAGCTCGCTTCTCTCAACACTATCATGGTAAAAACCTTCCGCTCCTGATCTACAAGAAAGGCGAAGGCAAGGGTTGACGGACCTCATACAGAGGAATCACCACCGACTAAACGCTGTGGGGGTATGTTCGACTCGGTTTGTATAAAACAAAGACGCTTTTTCTAAAAAAAAGTGAAATGGAAAGTGGCTCTTTGCTCGTGCGTTTCAAATATTTTTTTCTTTGCACAGCAAATAGGAAATCGACAGCTGTCCGCGGCTGGAGTTATCCACCGCTCACTTTCTGGTCAATTTTTATAAAATTGAAAACGGATGTACGCTTAGAAAATATTGCCACGCCAATGCGTGTTTAAAACATTGTAAAGAAGAAAGCCACAGACGTGTAGAGTGAAACTGAAGTAGCAATGGTAAATTAGAAAAGAACTAATTGATTAACGTGGCGAGGCAAGCCCGGCACATTTAAACAGTTCTTATGGCAACATATTGAAACTGACATATGTGACTTTGGCCTTTTTTTTGCAATTGCTTGGTACCACTAAAGCCGAATGCATAAGATGAGCTGAGTTTGATTCCTCTCTGTGTTTCTGAGGCTTAAGTGACGCAGGGGCTTGCATTTTAGGCAAGCTTCCAGAAAGCATCCGGAAAATGTCAGGGCAGTTTTACATGGTGAAGCATCATCAGGTAAACGCTTAACCCTACTGGCCGCCCATCGGGACCTTAGTATGTTTTCTTAAAATGCAAATCAGTAACACCCCAGTCACACATGGGACGAGGGAAGGAGTGCTCTACTAAGTAATGCTCTGACAAGCAGACACTGACAATTATTTTTAATATGTGTGTGTGTTTCTCTTTCTAAATGTTGCAGACGGAAGAGTCTGGAAAGCGGTTGATGATCATCATGGCGAGGTGGTGGAAAGCGGCGCCCCGTGACCGTGTGCTGGAGGCTGGCTTGTGGCTGGCGGTGCCTCTCTTGCTGTTGCTGGTGGGCGGCGTCCGGCAGGTGGAGGCGAGCGAGAGGGGCTCGGCCGCCGAGCAGCAGCGGCGGCAGCAGCAGCAGCATCAAGGGGAGGGAGAGGCGTCGGCCGCCGCGACCAACAACGACGGCGCCAACGCCTCGTCCAACCTGTGCCAGGGCTCGTACAAGTGCAACGAGGGCGTGATCCTGCCGGTGTGGTACCCGCAGGACCCGTCGGTGGGCGACAAGGTGGCGCGGGCCATCGTCTACTTCGTGGCGATGATCTACATGTTCCTGGGCGTCTCCATCATCGCCGACCGCTTCATGTCGTCGATCGAGGTGATCACCTCGCAGGAGCGGGAGATCACGGTGAAGAAGCCGAACGGCGAGACCAGCACCACCACCGTGCGCCTGTGGAACGAGACCGTGTCCAACCTGACCCTGATGGCGCTCGGCTCCTCGGCGCCAGAGATCCTGCTGTCGGTGATCGAGGTGTGCGGGCACGGCTTCCACGCCGGCGAGCTGGGGCCCAGCACCATCGTGGGCAGCGCGGCCTTCAACACCTTCGTGATCATCGCCATCTGCGTGTACGTGGTGCCCGACGGCGAGGTGCGCCGGATCAAGCACCTGCGGGTGTTCTTCGTCACCGCCGCCTGGAGCATCTTCGCCTACGCCTGGCTCTACCTGATCCTGGCCGTCATCTCGCCCGGCGTCGTCGACCTCTGGGAGAGCCTACTCACCTTCATCTTCTTCCCGCTGTGCGTGGTCTTCGCCTGGGTGGCGGACCGCCGCCTCCTCTTCTACAAGTACATGTACAAGAAGTACCGGGCGGGCAGGCACCGCGCCATCATCATCGAGACCGAGGCCGAGCGGCCCGAGGCCGACCCCGCCGCCGCCGCCTCCTCCTCGGCCAAAGTGGACATCGAGATGGACGGCAAGATGTTCAACTCGCTGCAGGAAGGCGCGGCCTCCACCTCGTCCTCGACGCCGCCGGCCTCGCCCCGGCCGTCCGCCGAGCCTGCCCTCGACGGAGCAGCCTCCGCCGGAGCCTCGGCGCTCTCCAAGGACCAGGAGGAGGAGTCGAGGCGGGAGATGGCGCGCATCCTGAAGGAGCTGAAGCAGAAGCACCCGGACAAGGAGATGGAGCAGCTGATCGAGCTCGCCAACTACCAGGTGCTGAGCCAGCAGGCCAAGAGCCGCGCCTTCTACCGCATCCAGGCCACCCGCCTCATGATCGGCGCCGGCAACATCCTCAAGCGCCACGCCGCCGACCAGGCTCGCAAGGCCGTCTCCATGCAGGAGGTCAGGCCCGAGATCGACGAGGGCCCCGTCAGCCGCGTCTACTTCGACCCGGGCAGCTACCAGTGCCTGGAGAACTGCGGCTCGGTGGCGCTGACCGTCGTCCGGCGGGGAGGGGACCTCACCCGCACCCTCACCGTCGACTACCGCACCGAGGACGGCACCGCCAACGCCGGCTCCGACTACGAGTTCACCGAGGGCAGCCTGGTCTTCAAGCCGGGCGAGACGCACAAGGAGATCCTGGTGGGGATTATCGACGACGACATCTTCGAGGAGGACGAGAACTTCTGCGTCCACCTCAGCAACCTGAGGGTGGGCGGCCCGGGGCCCGCGGCCGGGCCGCTGAGCGGGAACCAGCAGCCGGCCGCCGGCGCCCCTACCACGCCTGCGCCGGGCGCGGGCCCGCTTAGCGCGCAGGCGCCCTCGCCCAAACTCGGCGGCGGTGGTGACGTCAACGACGCCACCTCGGTCTCCAGCGCCAACACGTCGGCCGTCCCCGCCCCGCCCCCCGGCGCCACGGCTAACCACGTGGCGGGCGCGGCGCTGTCGTCCGTCGCCGAGGTCGCGTGCCTGTGCGCGCCGTCGACCGCCAACGTCACCATCTTCGACGACGACCACGCGGGCATCTTCACGTTCGAGGAGAAGGTGACGCACGTGAGCGAGAGCGTGGGCGTCATGGAGGTGAAGGTGCTGCGCGCGTCGGGGGCGCGAGGCGCCGTCGTGGTGCCCTACCGCACGGTCGAGGGCAGCGCGCGCGGCGGCGGCGAGGACTTCGAGGACACGGCCGGCGAGCTCGAGTTCGACAACGACGAGATTGTGTAAGTGGCGGCCGGAGAAGGGACGGAGGGACAGGGTGTGGAATGGAGCGGGGCAAGGCTCGTCATTACCCTCGTACTCACACACTTTCATCCTTCCCTTCTCTGCTTGTTTTATTTTTGTGTGTGTTATGTGCCCGTCTGTCTATCTCTGTGCCGCTTGGCCGTCAGTGATGCCATATTATATTGGGTTGAGGCACCAGTGCATTTATCCCGGCGATGGATAAAAGCTCACGCATTGAGTTTTCTTTAGGTAGCAACACAGAAAATGGGGTCAGGACTAGGCCATTCAGTATGACCATGTCTGATCATTCAACCCAGTAACCTGCTTTCACCCTTTGATTCTTTTAGTTGTAAGGACTGCATTTATTGGAATTTACAAGAATAAATTAGTATCTCATTTTTTAAAAATGAGCTTATAAAATTCTAGATGTTCCCTGATGGCAGGGGAGTCCATAGCCAAGAGTCACAAGTTTTAAAGAACGCAGAGTAGACCATTCAAGGCTGAGATGAGGAGAAATTTCTTAACCCACAGAGCCTTTGCAATTTTCTGTCACAGGAAACAGTTGGGCAACAAAACATTAAATATTTTCAAGAAGGTGATTCCTGTAGGTCTTGGGCCGAAAGTGATCAAAGGGTTGGGCTGAAAGTGAGAAGCTGAGTTGAATGATCAGCAAAGATGATATTGAATAGTGGCACATGCTGGAAGGGTCTACTCCTGTTCCTATTTACTATGTTTCTACATTGATTCCTTTTTTGGAAATCCCATGGATCTTTTTTCTCTCTGCTACCCAAAGGAAGTAGATTTGTCTTTACTTCCACATGCTCCTTTCCCCATCAAATAAAGGAATGCAGAGAATTGTCAACTAGTGGTGGTCTGTGTTAGTGGTTGTTACAAATAACGACAGGCAGTGTTCAGAATTAGAGTCTGGTGCACACGGGGTGATGCCAAGTGTCACTTCAAACACAGTTATGAAAATCTGGGGTCCTTCTCCCAGAAAGAACAGTTGGTGCTGGGTGGCTGCTTAGTCCTTCAAAACTGAGATTGATAGATTTTTATTCAGTAATAATGTTATTTTCTGAAACAAGCTGGGTGAATGGTGAGGAATCTAACTAAATGGCCCATTTGTGTTTCTGTGTTCACATGTTGCAGAAGTTTATCCAAAAAAAGGGTAGTGTCAAAATAATTAACCTTTTACAGAGGCTCTGAATTGAATTTTATGCAAATTTTCTTTTTCTGTGTTGGCGAATCGATTTGCCAGTATGGCAGTATTTTACAAGAGTGACCCAAAGTAGCTGTATTTGTAAGTTTGATCTGATAGTTATCTCTGCTCTGAAATGAAGTGGGACAGTTGTCATGCTACAGCCAATAACATTATTAAAATCAGAATTTAGAATTGATCCATCTGGTTTTGCTGCCCATTCTTCTGACAACATTTGCAGTGTAGCTTGGACACAGATGGTGAATCATCTGATGTCATTTCATGCACTTTAATATGGTGAGCAATCATGTTGAACTCAGTCAGTAATAGTTAGTCTATTCAAATGTGGCAGTCTCTTGAAAATAGATAATTGGTTTCTATTTGGAGATTGAAAGAGATTTAACAAAAGTGTATTCTGGTTTTGTTCTGCATTTTATTTTCCAGTTTCTCTTATCTTACTCTGGAGGTGTTGTATCATTGTAAAATGAACATAATATTGAACAACTTTCCAGGGAAAGAAGGAACAGGAGCAGGAGCTCCAGATGAGCCAGCTGTTGAGAGTCAGTGTTCCTTGATTTGAGATAAATTGCAGAAAGGGTGGTTGCTCAGACAAAGTCGTACCTTACTCAAGGTTTGCAGACCTACACTGAGGCTTAGTGAAGTGAAGTGCGGTGTAGGAGGGTAATGCACTTCTCAAGAGTCAATTGTAAAACCTTCAGAAAACACCTGCATGCTAAGATCTATATCATTAATGTATGGCGTCATCCATTGCATTTATGGTCATTAGCACTTATCAAAATGAATGAAGCACATTCATAAGCTGCAGAGGATTCCTTTTCCAACTATCTAGCTGATTTTAAACACAGACAATGGTTCATGCAGATGTACACTCACTTTCCAGGTAGTCTTCATAATGCTTATATCCTGGAGCAATCTAGTATTTTGTTCACAGAAAGAAATGCAGCACATTGCAGGCTAGTTGACACCAGATAATAGATATACTGTGTTGACTTGACGGATTACCTGGCTTTGAAATCCAAGGATACAAGTGGAGATCAGAAACAACAGTAAATGTATTTCGACCACAACAGTTATCAAAGGGTGCTGAAACAACAAATCTGTTGCTTGGAACAAAGTTGGGATTTCCTACACTTTAGCCTTGGGAGAAAGCCAAGATAATAGTGGTGTGCTTCCTTCTGTGTGCCTTTGCTACTGTTGTCTACAAAGGGAGGAGAGTGCTGATGATTCAGAGTGGTGGAGAATTTCAGCATCAGCCTGCAGCCTCAGCTGTACTCCATCAACTCATCAACCATCACTTTTCATCATAGGGCTCTTGTAGCACAGTGATAATGTCCCTACTTCTGGGCTAGAGGGCCCAAGTTCAAGCCTCACCTACCCCAGCGATGTGTAATAGCATTCCTGTGCAGGTCGATTAGAAAGTATCATTTTTAATCATTTATTCTTTTCTACTGCATCTTTATTTCCTAACCACCACCTCATTTGAACTCAAGTATTGCTGAAACAAGAGACGTGCTGGTGAAACTTTAAATTTCACGCTCATCAGTGCCGATGCAAGAATGCCAAATTTCAAAGGGAACAACAACTTACACTGCAAAAGAAAAGTCTGCTGATCAGTTGTCATGTCACCTCTGATTGGTCAAGCTGTTTTTTATGGAAAATATACCAGGAACCTACAATCTTCTATAATCCAGTAAAGGCTTGTGTCTAGACATGCTCATTTTTCCTGCAGATGACAGATCTCGTTGTCTGAATAAATGTAGTTGTTAGCAAGTTTAAGTGAGCAACATTTTGAGCCCGACTGATGATCTTCAGTTAGTTGTTAGTATAATTTTGTTCAGTTCTCATACAGTATAAATTGTTGCTCCCTTTGAAATTTGCCATCTCGCATTTGTTCTGAGGCAAGAATGAAACGCTTCAACAGTGTGTCTCCTTTTTCAGCAATACTCAGGTTGTGTTCCAGCAAGCAACTATCATTTGAACTCTTTCGTACATGCTGTTATACCAAAAGATGTAGGAGCAAAAGTAGGTCTTTGAGTCCACCAAAATCATGACACCATTCCATGAGATCATGATCTGATAATCTGCAACTCCACTTTCGTGTCAATTGCTGAAAATACTTGATTCCTGTACTGATTAAAAATCTAATGTCTTAGCCTTCAATATGCTTAATGGCGCAGCTTCTACAGCTCTATGCAGTAAAGGATTCATTACCTTCTGAGAGAGGAAATTCCTGTACATCTTTGCTTGAAATGGATAACCCCTTATGTGGAGATTATGCTCTCAATCTTCTACTGACTGACGAGGGAAAACAATCTTTATGCATCTGCCCTGTCAAGTTCCTGAAGAATCTTGTGTGTTTCAGTAAGGTTGTCTCTTAATTTTGTAAACTTCAGAGCATACAGACCCAACCTACTCAATATGTCCTAATGAGACAGGTCCTCCATAGTCACAATCAGTTTGGTGAACTCGCTCTGGACTGCCTTCCATCTCTGTGTATCTTTCGTTGAATAAGAGGACCAACACTGTTCAAACGATTCCAGGTATGGTCTGACTAGTGCCTTGCATAGACTTATCAAAGCATCCATATTTTTATATTCCATTCCCTTTGATCTAAAGGGCAACATTCCACATGCCTTCCCTACCACCCATTTAACTTGTACGTTCGCTTTTGTGATATATGCACGAGGATTCCCAAATCCCTCTGTGCTGTAGCTTTCTGCAGTCTTTTTCTATTTAAACAATATTCAGCATATTTATTCTTCCTGCCAAAGTGTATAACCTCACATTTTCCCACATTTTATTCCATCTTCTAAGTTTTTGCCCACTCAATTAACCTGCCTATCCTCTACAGACTGTTTGTGTCATGTTCACCATTTGCATTGCTACCTTTTTTTGTGTTATCTGCAAACTTTTCTATAGTACATTCACTTTCCGTATCCAAGTAACCAATGCATATTGTAAATAATTCTGGCCCCAATGCTGATTTCTGTGGCATTCAGCTAGTTACAGTTTGCCATCCTGAAATTGTCCCCCTTATCCCAATTCCTGAAGAAGGGCTCATGCCCGAAATGTCGATTCTCCTGTTCCTTGGATGCTGCCTGACCTGCTGCACTTTTCCAGCAACACATTTTCAGCTCTGATCTCCAGCATCTGCAGTCCTCACTTTCTCCCCTTATCCCAACTCTTGTTTTGTTATCCACCACCTTCTGAAAATTAGAATATATTACAATCAGTGTTTTCCTTTTATCCATCCTGCTTGTTAGCTCCTGTAAAGAATTGTATTCAATTTATCAGGCAAGGTTTCTCCTTCATGAGCCAAGTTGACTCTTGCCTAACTAAATGCTGTGTTGTTACATCCTTTATAGTAGACTGTGACATTTTCCCAATAGCAGATGTTTAGCTAACTAGCCTTCAGTTACCTCATTTTGTCTCCTTCCATTCTTCAATAAAAGTTTTACATTGGCAGTTTTCAAATTCTCTGGGACTTTTCCAGAATATAAGGATTTCTAGGGGATTGCTAACATTTGCATTCACTACTTCTAAACCTACTTCCTTTCATATCCTAGGATGCATCTCATTGAGTCCAGGGGACTTAATGGTCTTTAGCCCCATAACACTTCTTCACTAATGATATGTATTGTATTTATTTCCTCTCTTCCTTTTGCCCCTTGAATATTTAATAATATTGGAATGCAGTTAGTGTCTGTTGTGAAGACTGAATATTTATTCAACTCCTCTGCCATTTCTTGGTCCCCCATTATTATTTCCCCAGCCTCATTCTTGTGGTTTATGTTCACTTTAGCTTCTCCCTTCATTTTTATATATTTTAAGAAGCTTTAATGTTTGTCTTGATATTACTTGTAAATTTACTCTCAATGTTTATTTTCTTTCCCATTATTATTTTTGGTCTTTTTTTAAAAGTTTTACCAATCTTCTGGGTCACCAATAATCTATCTTTGCTACATTGTATGTTTTTTTTCTTTCATTCTGATGTTATCCTGAACTTCCCTGATTAATCATGGTTGGCTTATCCCCCTTCCTAGAATCCTTCTTCCTCACTGGAATATGTTTTTGCTATGAGCTAGTTTTTTTATATATTTGCTGCTAAACTGCTTCCCTATCCATTCCAGAAAACTGTGCTTTCATTCATTTTTAATTATCCTTATTTAAGCTTACCACATTTGTTTCTGACCCAAGTTTCTCTCCCTTCAAACTGAATGTTAAATTCTACCATGTTATGGTCAGTTAGAACCTTAGGTATACTCATTGATGGAGCATCTTGATTTGGTATGGACAATTCTAAAGATTTATAATATCCTCAGTGAACATATTCTTCTCATCTTAGTTCTAAATGATCAGTATCTTGTTCTGAGACTTCATTCTCTCCACATCAAGCGCTTCACTCTCTTCCATGTTACAATGAGATCACCTCTCAAGCTTCTAAATTCCAGTGCATACTGCCGCAGTTTACTCATTCGGTCATCCAAGGAACCAATTCAGTGAAACGTTGCTGTACCGCCTACAATGCAAGAATATCCTTTCTTGAGGAGCAAAACTGTACGCGTTCTGTTCTGGTTATGGTCATGTCAAAGATTTATACAGTTGTACCATGACTTCCTTACTCTCATAGTCGAATCCCATGTACTAAAGGCCAACAGGCGATACGCTTTTCCAATTGTTTGCTATACCTGTATGCTAACTTTATGTTCCTTGTATGAGTGCATCCAAATGCTTACCACATTTTAATAAAATGTCCTGCTTTTCAATTCTTACAGGCAAATCTAACACTTATCAATTGAACATTTTGTTCACTCATTTGATCTGTCTGTATTTCTTTTGGCCTCTTTGTGTCCTTCTCAACCAGTTCAAAGCTCTCTTCTCTTCACATTCTTCTAACCTGGGTGTGAGTTCTTTGCTAATATGTGTGCGTAGAAAGGACTGAAAAAGTGCTGTCGTGGAAAAAGACTGATGATGCATCATAATGAGGGTGATCCCCTTTGATTTCTTGCAACAAATCATGGAATGACAGAGAAAATTGGAAAAATCTTAAGAGTCAGGAACTAATGGGAAAGTGGTACAAAAACAAACACAGCACTATGATTCCACAATTGTACAGGTGATTTCCTAACAACAGGATAGGTTAAAGGAATTAGGTTGCACTACGTCACACTGGACCCCAGCCTTGCTGTGTTTAACATTTGCCTGCTGTCTGCTTCCATTATCTCCCAAGCTTCCTCTTCCAGCTGATGAAGGATCTGTTCAAAAGCTAGTTCTGCCCTCAAGTTTGGTTGTCTTAGGGGAGATAAATGTAATATCTCATCTGAGCAAAAGAGGTAGCAAGAATCAACTGCATTCTTCGTTGTTTGGATAAGATAATTGAACATTTTCTGGCAGACCATCAATGCTCTGGAGTTGGCATTCTTAGACATGTACCTTACAGATCTGCTGCAGCATCTTACAGGTCACCCCTCTCTAGAGAAGCAGACCTGTCTTCAGATCTTCACTTATCCTATTAGAATCTCCACTGCTGCATTACTAAACGTGATAGTCCCTGTAGAAGATATTTATCACAAAACCACTGCAACTTTTTTTTCAGTGTTAAGAGGTCAATGTAAGCATCAAACCTACCAGTAATCATGTTCTCCAAAGCTACAAGCTGCCAATCAAAATGACTTGCACTTGATGTTAGTGACATCATGCAGGCACCCAAATTGTCTTGTTCCCTGCCTTCTGCAGTGTACATAGAAATTCAACCACTTTGGTT
Organism: Chiloscyllium plagiosum; assembly: GCF_037043375.1. Lineage (NCBI taxonomy): Eukaryota > Metazoa > Chordata > Chondrichthyes > Orectolobiformes > Hemiscylliidae > Chiloscyllium > Chiloscyllium plagiosum. The sequence goes on from NW_028270141.1 coordinate 139,550,532, forward strand.
TGAAAGTGGTGTATTTATAGATTCTCTTTTTTAAATTTTGAAACAAGTTTGTGTGTATACATATAATCTTTCTATAATTTACTTGTAGGCAAATTTATTTAAGGTAAAAGCAATTTATTAACACTTAGAATGGAGTCTGTTTACATTTAATGCAGACAATAATAAAATTTGTTTTATATTATGTGTACTTGATTTGAAGTTGTGATTAAGGAAAATGTAGTTATTTAATCTCCATTTGACAGGCTGTTTAGAAATATAGTTCCATTATGGTAACTGTTTTGTGGAAGAATGAATAACACACATTGTAGCAAGCTCAGATTTGCCTATTATGAGCTTGCTCTTGTGGTAGTTTAGCCACATTAAAACACTACGTGCAGACACCATAAACAACTATATCCCTGCATCTTAACTTAAGGGATAACTATTTTTCAGTCCAAAGATGTATGTGCATTCATTGTAAAATGCATTTTCCTTGTTTTTATTGAATAAAGATAATGCATTTTTAATAATACATGCTAAACTAGTCACATCATAAAGCCGTTGCTTTGAGGTATATAAGTGCAGGAAGGCTGCTGATCTCCGCTAAGTAATATCTCACTTGGCGTGAAGAAATATTTAGACACTACTGCAGTCATACTTTACATAATGGTTGCTTCACAGTCAGCATTAGTGGAGTTTAAAGAGTACATAATTTGTGTAATTCTTGGCTAGTTTCATAATTTCATAATTTCGATATAAACATCAGCTACAATTGACTGTCCTGGGTCAGAAGTTATAGATTTATTGTCAGCTGTATTAAACAGCAAACACTGAAAACTGAAGAAGCATTGTCAGGGCAATTCCCATTATGTCCAAGTGCCATTCAGCATCTTGTTTCTCACTTGCTGTTAGTACTTTCTTAGAGAAGTCAAAGGACCAAGGGACATGACAACCAGATCAATGAGAAGAGCAATGAAAGAAACTACATCTTACCTTATACTAATTTTAAGTCTTAAATTCTTAAATAGTGTCAGTGGAAGAAGGACTCAAGAAAGCAATATAGCAATGGGCATCTTGGAGAAGCAGAATTAGGTATTGAGTTTTGATGCCAGTAAACTGGAGATGAAGGAAAGAGGAAGAACATACACAATGGCGGTAAAAAATGAAAGTCCCTTTGAGGCACAAATAAATTAACTAGTTTTAGACTTGATTGACAGCAAATTATATTGGACTTTTGTAATTAGGAGCTGAGTTCTAAAGGGACTGTTGTGGCTCAGTGGTAGTGACCCTACCCCTGGGCTGAGAAATCTGGATTCAACTTCCACCTGCTCCAAACATATAATATCTCTGAACAGAGTATTTAAAAAAAAGGTTAATTTTAAAAAAAGCTGTATTATTCCCAGTTGTATGTTGGTTTCAGGGCAGGGAAATGGGCAAGATGGAAACTGGTATTTGTGCTACACTATAAATTTACAATAAAATAATTTTAATTACTGAAATTCTGTTTCTGCTGCATTTAACATTTTAGTAACAATGTATGAAATGGTCAGTGGTGCCCTTGAAGAAATAATCATAAAATTGAATCATAGAATATTGTAGCACCAGTTGACCTATTGAGGTACTGACTTTTTGCAAAAGCAACTTAGTTTGCTCTGCTATAACATGTTTGGTTAACGCAAATTCGCTCTAATACAATTGATGAATTGGGACAGTGTTTCTGAAGTGCGTATGTTTAAAACGAGTGTTGGCTTTAATGTGATTATATTGCTAACACTTTAAGCGTTGATTCTAAAGTGCGGTGTTTCTATAATGCGTGGTTGCACAACATCGCAACCATCACATTATTAGAAAAACTACCTGTAGTCAGTATTATAAGCTGTTTGAAAGTTGAATCTGCCTGCACTATACCTACAGGCAATGCATCCAAGATTGAATAACTCCTTACTGCAATATGGACATTTCCTCATTACACCTCTGGTTCTTGTACCAATTACTTTAAACCTGTGATATTCCCTCAGCCATGGGAATAATTTCTTCCTATCTACTCTGTCTCCACTACCTATAATTTTGAACAGCTCTTATCAGGCTTTCCTTCAGTGTTTGAAAAGAGGACAGCCTCAATTTCTTCAATCAATCCATGTGTTGAAGCATTCTTGAACCGTTCTTGAAATCTTTTCTGCAGCTTCTCTAAAGAATTCACAACAAAGTTCAATAAACACAGTGCTCCAATTAGGACGAAATAACAAATTTAAAAAGTTCATCTTTGGTTCTAAAGCATGAGAACATGCTAAAGGAAACAACTTGATTGGAGGGGTGTAGGCCAAATACGAGAAACAGATTGATGATGCTATACAAATTGAAAATAAGAGGCTACTACAAGCAACTGGAGGGGAAAGCTCAAGATTGTGAGGTGTGGAGAAATGTGCACGAGGGATTATTCTTAGGGAGATGACTACTCTCTTTATAACTTTGCTTTTACGTTCTATGCTTCAGTTTATAAAGTTGCAAATATTGTGTTACTGTGATTTATTGACCTCATTCTCCAATTACCTTGGCCCTTCAACAATTTGCACTAATGTACTCTGAGATCTCTCTATGTGTACACACCTTGTTGAAGTGAACCTTTAGTTCTTTTACTTATCCTGATTCCTCTCCCCAAAATGTATCACTTTGCATTTTTTTCCATTAAATTGGACTGGGTGCACTCATTCCTACCTATTGAGGTACTGACTTTTTGCAAAAGCAACTTACAGTTTGTTCTGCTATAACATGTTTGGTTAACGCAAATTCGCTCTAATACAATTGAAGAATTGGGACAGTGTTTCTGAAGTGCGCATGTTTAAAACGAGTGTTGGCTTTAATGTGATTACATTGCCAACAGTTTAAGCGTTGTTTCTAAAGTGCAGTGTTTCTATAATGCGTGGTTGCACAACATCGCAACCATCACATTATTAGAAAAACTACCTGTAGTCAGTCTTATAAGCTGTCTTCATAAACTCTTTTCACTACCCTTCTCACAAAACCAGAAAGTGTAGTTTGTTTTATTCACTCGTGGAATGTGAGCATTGCTGAATGGCCAGCAGTTATTGCCTCCTTAGTTGCCATTGAGAAGGTGGTGGTGAACTGCCTTCTTGAACCACAGCACAGTGGTGGAATAACAATATATTTACAAGTCAGGAGGGTGAATGGCTTAGAGGGGAACTTCAGGCAGTGGCATTCCCATAATTGTATCAAATTCATATTCTGAAAATGAGTCCTGCACACCTAAATCTCAGTCATTGAATACAAAAGTCAACAGTGGTCCTAGTGCTGACCCCAGGGACATTCATTGTACAGAGGAACCTCAATTATCCGAACGAAATGGATAATTCATTATTTGGTTAATTGATTCAATGCTTTTCCCCCGGTGCTTGGAGTTTTCTGTTAAGTCTGCTCCCCATTCAGGAGACGAGGCAACAGCACACCACAAGCCCCCGCCTGCTCCCCAATCCTGTTCAACACCGCCCACCCCCGCATCCAACCCCGTCCAACACCACTCCCCGCCTGCCCCCAACTCTGCAAGCCTCCCGCCCCCACCTGTCCCCAACTCTGTCCAACACCACCTCCATGCCCCTGTTCCCTCTCCGGGGCAGCAGGACTGGACACCAAAAAGGCTGCTGCTGCTGCTGCCTTTTGGGGGTGAGTCTCCAAATAGCGTGCGCACACACACACACACATACCCTCTCACACAACTTTTTACTGCAACTTTTTGACAGGTTCCACCTTTGCCCTGTACAGGACAATGTTGGAGAGATTATCTGGGGAAGGGGGGGGTTTAGAGTACACACCTGTACAGAACTCCAGGGAAAATGTGTGGGGAGAGAGAGAGAGAAGGCAGACGGTCAGTCATTTGGAGACGGTGCCTGGGCTCCCATCAATGTTCAGGACTGTTCTCGGCAGCATTTCAGTAAGCCGAGTTCATTTTTAATCATTATAAACAAAAGATACAATCAGTGTTGGAAACACAAATTTCTTGTAATGTTTCTATCGGGACCTTGAGATCTCTTTCGGATCATCCGATATTCGGATAATTGATATTCAGATAATCGAGGTTCCTCTGTATATGTATTGCAGACCAAAATTCATCTATTCACTGCTGCTTACTGTTACCTGCCACTCAGCCAACTTTGGATCATACAGTCTTTCTCATTAATTCCACTTGCTTCAGCTTTGCTGACAACTCAATTCCATGACACTTCATGATACACATTTTGAGAGTCCAAATAAAAAGGATCAACCGTATTATCTGCGCCAACTATTGTCTCATCAAATTAGCTAAACAGATTTTTCATATTAATTCATACTTGCCCAAGTGATTCTTAATTTTGTCTTGAATTATTGTTTGTAAGGTTAAACTGATTGGCTTGTAGTTGCTGGGTTTATCCATGCAACGTTTTGAACAAAGGTGTAACATTTGCAATTCTGCAACTCTATATGTGTGGAGGATTCGAAGATTATTGGCATGCACTGTTTCTGCCATTATAAGAGTCAGCATCCTCAAACACACCCAATCTGTTTGCTGTGACACATTAACTGTTAGAACCTCCATTGCTTTATTTCATCACCTTGGGAGATGGTTAGCTCAGTTGTTTAGAGAGCTAGCAAGTGGATCAGATTAATGCCAAACAGCCTGGGATTCAATCCCTATTCTGTCTAAGTTAGATTTGGGACCTGCCTCCTTTTTCACTGACTTGGTAAAAGAAATGTCTTAGCAATATTGACTGTATAGTTTTGATAATTTAGAGAAAGACTAGAAAAGCTATTATGATGGAATGAACATTTGTTTTTGGGTGACAGGTAATTTACACTCCAAGATTAACAGAAACTTCATTCATGCAATGTATCAGTAGCTTCACTGAAATTACATCTGCTGATAGGCAAATCTCTGAAGAAGTGCCTGACAATTATGCGTATGCAACCATGCAAGTGTAATTATATCTCTACAGATATACATGGAAGGAATGGTCTAGCATGTTCTTTTAAAGATGGATATTTTTTTTTAATGTCATTGAAGGGTTGGTTCACTGATTTGCTTTATTACATTGATTAAAATTTGCTTTCTCTGGAACGTTTGTTTTGCATTGAATGATTTAACAAAAATGTTTTTTTCACATCTGACTTTCCCAATGTTGTTTTGCATCTGTCAAACTGATAGGCAGATTGGGAATTTGTTCAAGATTCTAGTAGATTGTTTCAGTTTTTACAAAAATTATTCATGGATATATATGTTGCTGCCAAGATAAGTACTGTGTTTATTGCTCACACCTAACCTCCCTTGACAACATAAGAATTAGGAGCAGAGGATGACCCGTCGAGCACAATCCTATAGAACTCTGAATGGTATGTGCTTTGCTAAGAAGTGGTGGAAGAAGCCTGCTGAGGCCTATCTCACTGCGTCTTTTAACTACATTCTGGGTGACATTCTCATTAGGTAGCAGCAATTTGCCTGTCAAGGGCATTTGATTGATTTGACTTTATTTATTGCCACATCTGCCTAAGTACAGTGAACAGCTCTGTTTATAAGCAGTACAGGCAGATCATACTAAGCAAGGATCTTCAAATCATAGGGTGAAAAAAACTTGGACAGGTAAGGCATACAGGTTACACTGGACGGGACATGTGCTAAGCAACATTAACAAGGTCAACATTACTTGAAGTTAGAGGGTCTATTCATCAGTCTAATAATGGCAGGAAAGGAGCTGTTTTTGAACCTGCTGGTGCATGTGTTCAAGCTTCTGTATCTTTTGCATGCTGGAAGAGGTTGTAGGAGAGCATTACCGGGCTGGGGTAGGTCTTTGATGATGTTGGCGGACATTCCGCGGCAGCAAGCTGTATAAATGGAGTCCATGATGGAAGGTTGGTGGTGGTCTTTGCCATACCAGGCTGTTATGCACCCAGACAGACTAAAAGTTGGTGAGAGTCATTGTGGACCTGCCAAATATCCTGAGCGACCTGAAGAACAAGAGGCAATATTGTGCCTTTTTGACCATTGCTGCTACGTGGGAGGTCCAGGACAGGTTGCCGTTTATTGTCACTCCAGAGAACTTGATGTTGATGGAGATGTATTCTCCTCCTTTCTGTTTGAAGTTAATGATCAGTTCTTTTGTTTTACTGACATTGCACCAGTACTTGTGAGCAATAAACACAGTTGTTGTCATTGCATCACATCACCAAGCCCTCAATCTCATTTTGACTCATCGTTGCTTGATGTCCATTCTGCCACGGTGGTGTCATCAGCAAACTTGGAGGTGGCGTTTGTTCAGAATTTGGCAACACTGTCGTGGGTGTGCAGGTGTACAGTCGGGGCTGAGAACGCATCCTTGAGGTCTCCAGTGTTGAGTTTATCATGGAGGAAGTGAAGTTGTCTATTTTCATTGATTGTGGTCTGTGGGTCAGGAAGCTGAGGATGCAGTTGCAGAGAGCAGAGCTGAGACCTAGGTCTTTAAGTTTTGAGATCAGTCTGGAGGGTATAATGGTTGAAGGTGGACCTGTAGTGAATGAGCAGAGGTCTGACATATGTATCCTTATCCAGGTGTACTCAGGTTAAGTGCTGGGCAAGGGAAATGGCGTCTGCTGTGAACCTGTTATGTCAGTAGGCAAATTGCAGGACATTGTTGCTTGTTAATGACTGTGTTAACTTACAGATCTTATTAATATGCACTTTTCTAATGTATCACCAACCGTGAACAAACCACTTCTCAAGAATTGTTGACATGGATTTCAGATGTGGTACCTGGCAACTTAAACTTGCTGCTTGCTCTAAAGGACTTTCATGTTGGACACCAGGCACCAAAGTCTTGGGGCATGTTTCATATTCACTGGATTGAGGCACCTCAGTGTCGACAAACATTGGCATCCCATATGTGCCTGTCTCTAAGATCACTCGTGGCACTTCTCTGTCTCACTTACAGTGCACTTTGTTCGCTGTACATTGTGGTGCAGAGGTCACTACAGATGTTTCTGGTGCAAAGGATGCTGTCAATTCTGTGATATTCTGGCAGGAGTGAGTTGCTCCCAGTTTGGTAAGTCATAATTGGGGCTAGAATCTGACAAGAGGGACAACATAAGGATGGCGTAAGAAGTTACAATTTGGTGAGATGTAGTGAGAAAACTCACTAGGCCTTGCAGAGAGAAGCCTTCCATGAAACTATAAGAGCTGCCGCTTAGTCAGGAGCATAAGATTCAGCCTCTGGAGTCTGTTCTGTCATTCAGTAAGATCATGGCCGATCTGTTTGTGTTTCACATTCCACATTTCCATTAACCCTTGATAAATTTATTGTATGGGGAATTAATCTTCTTCTGCCTTAGACCTATTAAATGACCTGCCTCCGCTGCCTTCTGAGGTGGAGAGTTTCAAAGCCTCTTAGTCTGAGAGAAATCATTTTTCATTATCTCTGTCCTAAAAGGGCAATTGCACTCTTTTTTTAAAGTTTCCTAGTTCTATACTCACCTACAAGAAGAAGCGTTCTTTCCACATCCACCTTGTCAAGATTATTTAGAAGATGGTGTAAGTTGCCTTTTTGAACCACTGCAGTCCTTGGGGTGTAGATAAACGTAGTATGATGCTCGGGAAACAGTTTCAGGATTTTGACCCAGGAATTGTGAAGGAATGGAATCATAATTCCAAGTCAGAACATTCTGTAGTTTGGAGATGAACTTGTTGTAGATGACTTTACAACTGTCCTTGTTCTTCTAAGTGGTAGAAATGATGTATTAGAAAGGTACTAGTGATGGAGCCTTGTTGCTGTGGCATATTTGTCAATGGTAAACACTGATGCTACTGTGAATCAGTAATGTAAGAAGTGAATGCAGACAAGCCAACATGTATTATGCTGGTCCTTAGTCCAGGTAAATTGGGAGAGTTTGTGGCAGGAAGTACATATATCTGTAAAACAACTTGTCAGAGCCATACTAAATTTTTTCATGTGAAGAAATCATCAACTAGCATTGTGGATATCTCATGTATTTTGGTAAAAGTTAAAAGAGGAAAGAAGGTGTGGAGATTCGTGAGTGATTTTTGAGCTTCACTAATCAGGCAACTGGGGAGTGTTCTGTCAGTGTAACTAAAGTTAGAGAAATATACAGATTGCTTTTTAGTCCCATTCCTGGTTCTAACAACTTGCAAATTTAACCAGACTGCTGAAAGAGCCAAATACATAGGTATTAGATTGTATTTATTTAAGTACTCGAAACAGTTAGCCAAGTTTCTTAGTCAGCAAAGAAAAACTACTTTATTACAAACAAAACCTATTCAACAAATAGCCATAAATTATTGGCAGAAAATATTTAGACTGTATCAATAGGTATGACTTATGTTCTATCACACCAGACTTAACATATGGCAGATATGGTGAATTGAAAAACTATAATCAATCACCACCCAGAACACATAAGTTAGAAAACATGATCAAGACAGTTCCCACAATTTCTAAGCATCTCTAACATCTAAGGGTTGCTATGGATCATCTAGTTTCATGAGAACATCACACAGGATTCCAATTCTTCATCTTTGATGATGTAGCCTTGGAACTCCATCAAAACCACTGCAGCACGGACTATCCCAATTTTTTATGTGATTCACCTTTTTTTTGGGATTATGTTTCCTTGAAAACTGCAGTCTAGCATTTTCACTGGTGAGGTATAACTCCAACTTTTCGCTGACAGCTAGTTAGTACTGCTCCATAATTTTTCTGAGCTCTCATCTGGGTTTGTTGCACAAAGCAAATACAATTTGTAGGTTCTTTCAGCTTTGCTCAAAACTGCGTTGAACTATTCCTTCCTTCTGAGCCCCCATAGCTTCCAGAACTTAGCTGGAAGCCTTACTCCAACATTTAGCTGCTTACTAATTTCTAGAATATATTGCTGAATTATAACACCACAGAGCCATCCAACTGTTATTGACTCTTCACTAAGTACCCAACCACACCAACTCAGTATTGTACAGTTGCCTTTTCAGCAGTCCACACAATAAGTTGTTTTCTGTATGGAGCTTGCTTATAGCTCTGTCCCTAACTCAAAGTAACTATGATTTGGGACCTTCTCTTCAATGATCCCTGAAATGTTTTGAGTGACCTATGAAATGCCTTGGAATAAGGACTACCATCATTCCTAGGTGAATTACATGGAACTAATGTTTTGGAACAGTCAAGTGTAGGAAGCCCTCAAAGCTGTTTGTCCTGTCTTTTTATAATATTCTGAATACTGGTTCCTGCAGCACAAATTCATTGAATAAAAAGCATTTCATTACATGTTTCTGACTTTTGCCTTGCAAATGGTAGACAGGCTCTGGAAGTTCTTGTTGCAGAGTTGTCTGCTTCTGACCTGTGCATGTAGCAACAATAATTTTATGAGTGGTCTAGTTCAGTTTCTAGTGAATTGCAACCTCCATAGTGTTGTTTGTGCGGGAATGAGTGATTATGCTGAGATTGGATGTCACGGTCAAGTGGCTACATTCTCTTTTGTCGGCAATGGTCATTGTGTGGCATGAAAAGTAACTTTCTACTTGTGAACCAAAGCCTGAATATTGTCCAGGCGTTGTTGCATGTGCACACAGACTAAGGAGTCGCAAATGGTGCTGAATGTTGCATAATTATCAGTGAACACCTCCACTTTTGACTATATGATGGAGGGAAGATCATTGATGAAGCAGCTGAAGGTGGTTGGACTGAGGTCACTACCCTGAGAAACCTCTGCAGTGATGCCTCATTCTGAAATTATTGACTAACAACTGTCATAACAATCTTTCTTTGTACTCGTTATGATTCCAACTATTGGAGACTTTTTAATTCTTATTGAGTTCAGTTCCATTAGGGTTCCTTGGTGCCCTTTGACTCTGGACTCCACAAAGTCAAATGTTGAAGATAATAAGGCCTTCACTCTGTCATTACCTCACTCTTCTGCCATTTTTAATGAGTTTGGCTTGGTAATGGGAGAGGACGTTTCTAGCATTGGTGATGTAGTAATGTGAGACAATAACTATGTGACTATGTCAGACTGTTGCTTGACTAGTCTGCGGGACAACGTGTCAAATTTGTATAACATTGGGAAAATTATGAGCAGATGTGACTATGTCTCTTGTGATATATGTAAACACTCTTTTCTCATAACCCCATGTACTGGACAGTTCTTGGAGGAGACTTGCCTTTGACACCACCATCCCACAGCATAGCCTATTATTGACTTTACTGTTTCCTAGATACTGACATGTAAATTGCATGTCACCTGTTTAGGAAGTTGGAAGCATATTCATGCAGTGTACCTGCTTGACATTCAGGCTTCCTGAACCACAACTAGTGAAATATGCTACCTCAGTCAACTGTCTTCAATACATCAATAGAGGCTATGGAAGGAAGCATTTGCTTCAGGAGACACAGAATTTTCCCTCAGTGGCATGGTTTCCAGGAGTGCAGAATGCTGTTAATTAGATAAAAATAAAAGTTGATGCTGAAAGTCTGAAGTAAAAACAGACACATCTGCAGATCTGGCAGAGTTTTTAGAGAGAGAGAAAAGCAATTAATATTTTGAGTCAAATATGATTCTACCAAATCAAAGACAAGTCATTTTGAACTCAAGCCATTAACTGGTTTTCTCCCCACATGTTTTCAGCCCATTGTTAAGGCTTTCACGTACGATACAGACAGTTGAGCTTGACAGTCATCTCCTAATGGGCAAACTATACTTATGGTCCTTTAGTCAGGGATGACAGGCTTCTCTTGTATACACTTTAGGAAGCAACTTACCCACATACCAGTCAGTAGGGAATTCAAGGTATTACTTCTACATTACTGCATCAATTCCCATGAATTCTGTCCTGTATTTCCACATTGGGGTTTCAGCTCATATCTCTAAATCTTTACATCTTCCTCACTCCTTACATGTATGTAGTAGGAGCCTTTATGACAGCATTTTCTCTGCAGTTTCCATTAAAATTATAGCAAGAGATTGAAGAAGAGCCCACCATAACATTTATCCCTAAATTTTTAATGCACAAAAAACCCTTGGAAATTATGACTTGAAATTCAAGTATTTTGTTACAAGCAAAATAAATAAAAGATAAGAACGTTTAGAATTCTGGTGAGTTGAACAAAAGGAATTATAGCATCATGGGCAGAAAGTCAGTTGATGGACAAAAACCTGGGATTAAGGTTAGAAACATTGCTGAGATATGATTTGAATTGGTGGGTTGGGAGCAGGAGACTGAAATTTGTTGTTAGTACAAGAATGGGACTTCTGGCAAATAACAAGAACCACCAAGAAATACTTTAGGAGGACACATGTTCAGGGCAGAATCCAGAATGGTAGATAGAGGTACAGTGATGTCGGGTGAAATGTAGAATGGAATATAAATTCAACAGTAATACACTGAATGGTTTGGATGAACAAAATGTTATAGGGTTCCAACAAAATTATTCCTCATAAATGGAGTGTGGACACATAATTGTACTAAACTCTACTGGATACAAGCCTAGCCTGTCAAAACTTCCCTTACGAGATAACACACTGATTCCAAACATTAGGTAAGAAAACTTTCTCTGAACTCCCACTGAAACATTTACATTCTACCTTAAATATGAATATAGAGATGAATACTGTATACAGTACTGCAGGTGCAGTCTCACTAATACCTGTGTAACTCTCGCATAACATCTCTTCCCCACTTGTATCCCATTTCAATTCTCCTTGCAAAAACTATGTGTTTCCTAGTCATTTGCTCGACGTGAATCGTTTTCAATTGATGCACGAGGACATCCAGGTCTTTCTGCCTCCCTGAGCTCTTTCTTAACACTCAGACAATGTCATAGAGTCATAGAGATGTACAGCATGGAAACAGATCCTTTGGTCCAACCTGTCCATGCCGACCAGCTATCCCAACCCAATCTAATCCCACCTGTCAGCACCCAGCCCATATCCCTCCAAACCCTACCTATTCATATACCCATCCAAATGCCTTTTAAATGTTGCAAATATACTGGCCTCCACCACTTCCTCTGGCAGCTCATTCCATACACATACCACCCTCTGTGTGAAAAAGTTGCCCCTTAGGTCTCTTTTATATCTTTCCCCTCTCACCCTAAACTTTTGCCCTCCAGTTCTGGACTCTCCCACCCCAGGAAAAAGACATTGTTGATTTATCCCATCCATGCCCCACATGATTTTGCAAACCTCTATAAAGTCACCCCTCAGCCTCCAGTGCTCCAGGGGAAACAGCCCAAGCCTGTTCAGCCTCTTCCTATAGCTCAAATCCTTCAATCCTGGCAACATCCTTGTAAAACTTTTCTGAACCCTTTCAAGTTTCAAAATATCTTTCAATGTGTTCTGTTTATTTCATCTTTATAGGTCAGTTTATAAATCAGACAAAAGGATTTAGAATTCAGTTTTTAGAAATTGTCCAGTTCCTACCACAAGTTAACGTATTCATTTAATGCAATGCCCTACTTAATATTGAAATTAATATGTTTAGACAGTATGAACACACTTTCACGCAAGGCATCACAAACCTTTATGAATTAGAAGTAGGCCCCTTGACCCTTTGAGCTGAAAATGTGTTGCTGGAAAAGCGCAGCAGGTCAGGCAGCATCCAAGGAGCAGGAGAATCGAGGTTTCGGGCATGAGCCCTTCTTCAGGAACGTCGATTCTCCTGCTCCTTGGATGCTGCCTGACCTGCTGCGCTTTTCCAGCAACACATTTCAGCTCTGATCTCCAGCATCTGCAGTCCTCACTTTCCTTTGACCCTTTGACCCTTTGAGCCTGATCCACCATTTAGTAAGATTATGACTGATTGGAATGCTCCACATTCCTGCCTGACCTGAGAACCTTTCAGACCTCAGCTTACAAGTAACATATCTAACTCTGCCTTAAAAATATTCTGATTTTTACTGACTAAATGAGGAAGAGTTCCAAAGACTATGACCTTCTGTGAGGGAAAATATCTTCCTTCTCTTTATTTTAAATGGAAAACACCTATTTTTAGACTGTGATTCCTAATTCCAAATTTTCCCACAAGAGAAAACATCCTCTGCACAACCACCTTGTCAGGTAACCTCAGGATCTTATATGTTTGAATCAAGCTCCCTGTCACTCTACTAAACTCCACTGGATACAAGCCTAGCCTGTCAAGCCTTTCTTCAAAAGGTACCTCACTGATTCCAGACATTGGTTTAGAAAACTTTCTCTGAACTCCCACTGAAACATTTACATCCTTCCTTAAATATAAATATAGAGATGAATACTGTGTATAGTAGTCCAGATGCAGTCTCACTAACACCTGTACAACTGAAGTATAAGACCCAAACCTTTTATCCCATTTCAATTCCATTTGCAAAAACTGATAATATTCCATCTGTTTCTTAGTTATTTGCTCTACCTGCATCCAAATCATTTGCAATTCATGCACTAGGGCATCCAGGTCTTTTTGCTCTGAGCTCTTTCTCACCATTCAGACAATGTGCTTTTTTTTTACTGTTTTGTACCCAATTGGATAACTTTCATTTTCAAACATAAAGCTATATTTGCCAGATGTCTGCACACTCATTTAACCAATCTATAGGTTTTGCAGTAAAAGCAGAAAGTCCTAGAGAAACTCAGCATATATGGCAGCATCTGTGGAGAGAGTTAAAGTTATAAGTTCAATTCCAGTGACTCGGATCCGAAGAAGTCATTGGACTCGATCTGTTAACTCTGTTTACATCAGACTTTCATAACATCCTCAGTATTTTGCTTTTGTAGTTTCTTTATGTTCTCTTCACAAATTACTTTCTCACCTATCTTTGTGTTAACAGCAAATTCAGCAATCATACCTTCATGCCTTAATCCAGGTCATTTATATAAATTGTAAAAAGTGGTAAACTGTGTTTTTATTGTTTTTGTAGGCATGACAAATCTAGCTAGTGCTCCATTTTGCAGGATAGATCCCCACAAACTACCAGCAGCTATCCAGTTAACTTTATAATTTGATTTGCAATGCATCTGCCATTTTTGACCCTAACTCTCAGGTGTTAGTCTGAAGAATTTTTAAAGATAAACTGGGATAGCAGTGCCTTTGTTGATTCCAGTTTCTAGATCTGGTAGTCTGTCCATTTTTATTCTAATTGTACTGATAGTGGTTCAGAATAACTCACTGAGTTAATAGACCACTTTGGAGTTAAAGGTCAACCCAATTATTTTGAGTTTGGAATCGCTTTTTGGCAAGATCAGGGAAAGACAGCAAAATTCCTTTCTTGAAGGTCAGTAGTAAACCAGTTCAGTTTTTATGACAATTCAAAAGCACTTTGGTCAGTTACTAGTAACATTTTATTCCAGACTCCAATTCAAATATGTATTCTTAAACATGCTGTATTTTCTATTGCAGCGTAAGTTAATAGTTAGGACATGGGAATGTAGGACTGCGAAGCTGAAGTAGGCTGAAGAAGAGGAAAAACCTACACATAGCCATCCTGTCTCGTCCTCTCAGGACCTTAATATTTTTCAATATGATCACCTCGTATTTTTCTAAACTCTGATGGAGATAGACCTAACCTGTTCAACTTTTCTTGATAATATAAACTTTTTATCCCAGCAGTGAGTCGAGTCAATCTTTTCTGAACTACTTCTCCAAATATGAAGACTATCATTGTACACAATACTAAAGATGTGGTCTGACTAAGATTCCGTACACCTCCAGTAATACTTGCCTATATTTGTATTCCGTTCTCAGTTTTATTCCTTCATAATATCTGAGATTAAAATTCTAATACAGAGGTGTCTAGGTAAAGACAGCTATATGGAGTTAGATTAGATTCCCTACAGTGTGGAAACAAGCCCTTCGGCCCAACCAGTCCACACAGTAACCCACCAGACCCATTTCCCTCTGACTAATGCAACTAACACTATGGGCAATTTAAAATGGCCAATTCACCTGACCTGCCTGCACATCTTTGGACTGTGGGAGGAAGCCAGAGGAGACCCATACAGACACTGGGAGAAAGTGCAAACTCCACACAGACAGACAGTCACCCAAGGCTGGGATTGAGTCTGGGTCCCTAGTGCTGTGAGGCAGCAATTCTAACCACTAACAACTTGCCACCTGTAAGTTGTAGATGAGACATGGTCTCATTGAATTGTAAGTGGAATGCAGGCATTCATTACAAGAGGAGTCAGTTATAAAAGTAGAGAAGTCTAGCTGCATCTGTACCGGGCCTCGGTTAGACTGCATTATGATTTAGTCTGATAATTCAGCACAGTACTGAGAGACCATACACTGACAGAAGTACTGTTCTTTGGAAGAGATGTTAAATTAATGTTTAAGTGAGATGTTACCAGTAAAAGGAGCTTTACCATGGCCCTGGTTAAAATTCATACCTCTACAAACATCACTAAAAGTGGATATAGTAGCTTTGTCTCATTGCTGTCAGAACCTGATCAGTGAAGACTGGTTGCTGTGTTTCACATAACATTGAGGCACATGGTAAACTTTTATTCAGTCAATTATTGTGCTCAGAAGACGAATTGTTAGAAAATCGAATGTGATATAGCTCTTTTATCTCAAGGGAGTTAAAATTCAGAGTGGAGAAAGTTGGATCAGTAGCAGAGAGCCTTGGCTGGACTCCATCTGCATAATGGCACTGCATCTCAGAAATGTGTTGGAGGATGTTTGATGCAGGCTTAGAATAATACAGGATAATGTTGCAGTTAAAAATGATTAAATTATGAGGATAGGTTATATACTGTTGAGTTTAAATGGTTGAGAGGTGTTCCGGTTGAGGCATTCAAAATTATAAAATGATTACAAAGGAGTAGACACCAAGGAGCTAATTCCTCTTGTGGGGGATCCTTAACAAAGGAGCAATACATGAAAATTAGAACTAAGCCATTCAGGAGTGAAATTAGGAACCACAGTTTCACATGAAGTGTGCCGGATACAAATTTGGAATTCTTTCCCCAAAAGGCTGTAGATGTTATATCAATTAGAAAATTCAGTACTGAGATTGCCAGATTTTATTGTAACATCCAGAAATGTCTTTTATACTTGACAATGAAATGAGATATACAAGGTGAAATTTTAAAATAATTTTTTACATGTAATTGTTTTTGTTATAATCTCATTAACAACGATTGATTTATTTATTGTCATGTGTACCAAGGTACAGTGAAAAGTTTTGTTTACAAGCTGTACAAACAGATCAAAGTAAGTAAGGATGTACAGATCAAAAAGACTTAGAGGCATACATGTTACATTGTACAAGGCGTGTGCTTGGCAAGATCAGCATTATTTGAGGCCAGAGAGTCCATTCATCAGTCTAATAATGGATGGGAAGAAGCTGTTCCTGAAAGAGTTCAGGCTTCTGTAACTTCTGCCTAATGGAAGAGGTTGTAGGAGAGCATTACTAGGGTGCAATGGGTCTTTGATGATGTTGGCAGTCTTTCTGCAGCAGCGAGTCATATAAGTGGACTCCATGGATGGAAGGTTGGCTTCCATGATAGTCTGAGCTGTGCACACTTACAGTCTGGGCTGTTTCTTACAGTCCTGGGCAGAGCATTTGCCATCCCAGGGTATTATGCACCCGGACAGCATACTCTCAATTGTACTTCTGTAGAAGTTGATGAGGGTCCTTGTGGAATGCAAAATTGGAAGTGTTTTGCAAGAAAACACTCAGATTCAGTTTGAAGATGCAATAAAGCCTCTTGACTGAAAATTGCAGATATATTTACTGCTCTGGAAACAGTTGAAAAATGCCCCCAAAACAATAAATGGAATCAAAGAATTTGAATAAATTTCTACTATTCAACCTGCTGCCAGTATAAATCATGGCATATTCAGTGAAGCCCACATCCCTCCACTGATCAGCTGCAGCTTAAAATACAACTGGCATTGTTAAAAAATGTTGTCAATTTCAAATCCTTATTTATTTATTTTAATTGGCATTTTAAAACAGTGTTCAAAATAAATTGGAGATGCCAGTGTTGGACTGGGGTGTAGAAAGTTAAAAATCATACAACCACCTGATGAAGGAGCAGTGCTCAGAAAGCTAGTGCTTCCAATTAAACCTGTTGGACTATAACCTGGTGTTGTGTGATTTTTAATGTCAAAAATAAAGTTGAGGGAAAAGTCGTTAGTTGGTAGCTCAATTGACAGAATTGGCTCCTCTCTGAAGCAGGCTGCCTGGTAACCATTTGCCAAATTATTATAACACTAATAGTATCTTATAATCCCTGTGATGAAACAGTTATCCAAAATAGCCAAATTTGCTGAATGACCCTCCAGAGGAAAAAATAATCCCAACGCAACTTCTAAAAAGGTAAACTTTATTCATGCAGTTGAGTGAGGCAAGGTAATGTTAATCGCTGTGGACCTAGCGGATCAGTGGAGAGAGCCAACTGGTGGTGATTTAACCTAAGGATCACTACGAGGGGAGAGAATGAGAAGAAGAGACTTTCATGGTTCCATAGCCAGTGCAGAAATGGAACCCATGCCGTTGTCATTATTTTGCATTGCAAACCAGCCATCAGCCAACTGAGTTTTCATCTCCAGTTCTAATATACAGTTAGTTCTGCTATAAGCGGAAGTTCTGTTCTTGTGTAATCCCATGTTACAAGAATATCGTGTAATAGCAGCAACATTTAAACTAATGAGGCTGGAATTACATTAAAACCAATATACGTTTTAAAACTCCGCACTTTCGAAACAGTGTCCCCAATTTATCAGTTGCGTTATAGCGAATTTGTGTTAACAAAATGTGCATTATAACAGAACAACCTGCAATTATCATCAGCAAAGCCTCGAGCTGTAAACAGTCTTTCCTGTGATTTGTGATAGTCCTGAAGGTGTAGCTTTTCAAGTTTTAGATGTTTTTTAACTAGATTGCACAGAACTCTAAGAAATCCTGTCTTCTTTTCTGCCAAAGAGTAAAACTGAGTGCATTTTGCATGGTTTATGTCTTGCCTGTCAAGAATATGGTTTTTCTTTTCTGCTTTTTCTTTTGGGCTTTCACCCTCCAGCTCCTATGCTTGTAACTCTCCTTTGTGTCTGTCAGCCAG
The DNA here is from genome assembly GCF_037043375.1 of Chiloscyllium plagiosum. Taxonomy (NCBI): domain Eukaryota; kingdom Metazoa; phylum Chordata; class Chondrichthyes; order Orectolobiformes; family Hemiscylliidae; genus Chiloscyllium; species Chiloscyllium plagiosum. Next base: position 139,568,562 of record NW_028270141.1, read on the forward strand.
TTGACTTTTTTTACCTTCCTTGCCTTAGGTACTGTTTCTAGAGGCACTAGATCACTTGGACCAGTACTAAATCTTAATTGTAATTGATCCTTTTTGCTATTAATGCAAACGCTGTATAGTCTTTTCAAACATTCCTTAAAATAAAATGACAGATTTCACAGACCTGTTAAAGAAATTATAAATTTTGCTTACTGTATTGCTTCTGGGCCCAAACCAACCACAAGGCAGATTTTTGTGTCTGGAACATTTTTAAAAAGTCCATGAACATTGGGAAAAAAAAACTAAATTACTACCAAATTAATTATTTTTTGTCATATCCAAAATTATACAAAGTTAAAATATTTTTGGGCTAAATTGTGGCTTGTTAATATTTTATTACATTTTATAATAAATTGCTGCACAAATTTTTTTTTTGATGGACTCTTGTATGTCAGGAATTTTACATAATGCATCAGATTTTAATTAGCACTATTAAGGCCATTTGAGATTAAGACATTTTTCCTCTCTGCTGGTCAGAATTCCCTTATCATTAGAGTTTTGTTTATGTCTTGGAAACCTCATTCTGTGTTGGCTGCTTTGCTCTATGGTGCTTGATTATATCTCATCACTGATGCATAGCTGTCCATCTCAACATTTTTTTACCTTTCCTATCCATTTCAGTATGGAGTCCTGCTTAATCATAAAAATAATTATCCGCTTGGTGTGTGTAATGATATGATGCCTATGTCTACATTCAGTGATAATATTAGCTGTCTTGTTGAGGAATGGCAGCGTTCCTACCTCTGGACCAGAATGTCAGAGTTCAACCCCCTTCTCCCACAATGTTGTGCCATTACAAGACTGAACAAGACTGTACTGACACTAAATACTCTTGCAGCAGTTTGAGAAGTCAACTCACATCTACTTTTCAAGAACAAGTATGGATGGGCAATAAATCATGGCATATTCAGTGAAGCCCACATCCCTCCACTGATCAGCTGCAGCTTAAAATACAACTGGCATTGTTAAAAAATGTTGTCAATTTCAAATCCTTATTTATTTATTTTAATTGGCATTTTAAGACAGTGAGGAGAAAGTGAGGTCTGCAGATGCTGAAGATCAGAGCTGGAAATGTGTTGCTGGAAAAGTGCAGCAGGTCAGGCAGCATCCAGGGAACAGGAGAATCGACGTTTCGGGCATAAGCCCTTCTTCAGGAATGAGGAAAGTTTGTCCAGCAGGCTAAGATAAAAGGTAGGGAGGAGGGACTTGGGGGAGGGGTGTCGGAAATGCGATAGATGGAAAGAGGTCAAGGTGAGGGTGATAGGTCAGACTGGGGTGGGGGCGGAGAGGTCAGGAAGAAGATTGCAGGTTAGGAAGGCGGTGCTGAGTTTGAGGGATTTGACTGAGACAAGGTGGGGGAGGGGAAATGAGGAAACTGGTGAAATCCGAGTTCACCCCTTGTGGTTGGAGGGTTCCTAGGCGGAAGATGAGGCGCTCTTCCTCCAACTGTCGTGTTGTTGTGGTCTGGCGATGGAGGAGTCCAAAGACCTGCATATCCTTGGTGGAGTGGGAGGGGGAGTTGAAGTGTTGAGCCACAGGGTAGTTGGGTTGGTTGGTTGGTCCAGGTGTCCCAGAGGTGTTCTCTGAAACGCTCCCACACCTCCCCCCTCATCTCCCTCCAAGGCCCCAAAGGAAACTTCCATATCCGCCACAAATTCACCTGCACCTCCACACATATCATCTATTGCATCCTCTGCACCCGATGTGGCGTCCTCTATATTGGGGAGACAGGCCGCCTACTTGCGGAACGTTTCAGAGAACACCTCTGGGACACCCGGACCGACCAACCCAACCACCCTGTGGCTCAACACTTCAACTCTCCCTCCCACTCCACCAAGGATATGCAGGTCTTTGGACTCCTCCATCGCCAGACCACAACAACACGACAGTTGGAGGAAGAGCGCCTCATCTTCCGCCTAGGAACCCTCCAACCACAAGGGATGAACTCGGATTTCACCAGTTTCCTCATTTCCCCTCCCCCCACCTTGTCTCAGTCAAATCCATCGAACTCAGCACCGCTTTCCTAACCTGCAATCTTCTTCCTGACCTCTCCACCCCCACCCCAGTCTGACCTATCACCCTCACCTTGACCTCTTTCCACCTATCGCATTTCCGACGCCCCTCCCCCAAGTCCCTCCTCCCTACCTTTTATCTTAGCCTGCTGGACACACTTTCCTCATTCCTGAAGAAGGGCTTATGCCCGAAACGTCGATTCTCCTGTTCCCTGGATGCTGCCTGACCTGCTGCGCTTTTCCAGCAACACATTTTCAGCATTTTAAGACAGTGGTCAAAAATAAATTGGAGATGCCAGTGTTGGACTGGGGTGTAGAAAGTTAAAAATCACACAACCACCTGATGAAGGAGCAGTGCTCAGAAAGCTAGTGCTTCCAATTAAACCTGTTGGACTATAACCTGGTGTTGTGTGATTTTTAATGTAAAAATAAAGTTGAGGGAAAAGTCGTTAGAAAAGATTGTCAAGTGTTGAAATTGTAAATGGTTTTATAACATTATTTTGAAAAAATATGTTCATGGACTCTAACATCACTGACCGGGTTAACATTAATAGCACAACTCAAATTATTCTTGATCCATGTGGATAAATCTGTCCATGATATCGGCGCTGACTGGCAAAGGAACTAAAGTTATGAGCTGTGGTAAAACTTTAAAAAGTAAAGATTTGTTTTTGTGGTATGTTATCTATCAAAAATTATGTTTGGAACTGTGACATTTTCTAAGAGCTTGGATAATTGTGTAAACCTCTTGAGATTTGCAGCTGAGATTAATGGTATCTTGCAAGTCTATTAACACTGTTGCAGCTCTTCCAGCCATTCCTATTTCCTGTGTTATAGGTTCTTCAAGATGTATTAAATGCTGGTTTCTATTTAAATGGGGGAAGCTATGCTTCATAATGACACAATGTGTTATTACATATAAGACAGCTTTTGTGAGAAAGAACTTATAGCTTAAATATTGTCTGCTTTTGGGAAAACTGAAAGTGGTATGAAATGTTATATTACATAACCTGTTAAATATGTATCACCTATTGGAGGAAAAGAAACATTTCCTGTAATTTATTTAGACATTAAGCAGTGGTGTACAAAGTAGCTAATTCAGACGAAACATTCTATAAATTGAAACACAAAGTAAAGTTCATTACCAGAAAAAGAGCTTTCTTTGACTTTTACAGGCTACAATATAAAGTAGTAATAAATTTATCACTTCATCTGAATAAATTATTTCACAGCAGATTTTGTCAGATTAATGTGAAATGTTAAAAGATAAAGTATTTCTAATGATAACTGAACAACAGAAATACAAGCTACCAAATCAAATTAATAAATGATCAGATATGCTGAATTTGCTACAGAAAGTTTCTTCTTTCATTTTAGAGAAGAAAACAGTAATTGGTGATCTTTGTTGGTTAATATTAGAGCAAACTCTTAGCTGCATTTTGAAATAAATATATCTTAAATGCCTATTAAGTGATATGGCTTGTTGTCTTGGAAGTTTATTGTATTAATATACTTTTCTACAGCACGATTCTGTGTATGTTAATGTAGGAATTTCTCTACATATAGAGTTTCAGACCAGGTACAAGTATTATGGTGGGCTGAAGGCTTTGCAATAGGAAGAAATGAGATGATTCGATTCACCCTTCCTTCCTGAATGCCAGGGAAATGAGAGCTAAGAGGACTTCATATCACCAGGCAATTTGTTGACAGTGAAATAAGAATTGGGTGGTTGATTTTGACTAATCATTTGGTCATTATGTCAGATAGACGTCAGTTTTAGCTCAATTGATCTTGCTGGTGAGGTACAGAGTTGTCAGTTCAAGTCTCATTTCAGGATTTGAATACAAGAATGGCATTGCAGTTCCTATATTACAACAGTGATTACACTTTTAAAAAATCTTTACTGACTGTGGTTGCAAAAGTCTCAATATAAACGCATTTCCTTATTTTTAACATGTTATATTCATAAAAGTTAAATTTATTATTTGGAAAACTGTATTGCTATTTCCTAAGCTTCCAGGAATACAATGTTCATATAAAAGCTTAGACTTCAAAAATAACATTATTGATGATACTGTAACATAGAGTGAACACATTGTTCATTTTGTCAAAAGAGGATAACTGATACTTTATTTCATTCCATACAGATTCCTTGCCAAATGAAAAATGATTGCTCTGATTGCTGGCACAAATCACAAAGGCCAACATAATTAGTGTTTAGTTCGAAACAGGAACCAGATAAAGTTCTTCTCATGAAATGTGAGAAATACACCAAAGCAGGGATTGGTTGGTTAGATAGACTGAAAGTCTTTCTTCTGAAACTGTTACTGTGTTACTTGGTACTTGGAAATAAATTTGACATTTTAAATGAAAAAAATATGAATTTGAATCAGGTCATGGGGATTTAAATTCTGTCGGCCTCAAACTGAGGTGCCCTGGGAAAATTGTGTGGGAGCTATGTTGAAAATAATCTCTGAAATATTCCTGCCTCCATGAAACTGTTCCAGGGATCAGGTTTGGCAGCTTGATCTTTGGAAATGGTCTGCTCTCGAGTTAAGACCCTAAATGGCAGTGATTTTTGCCACCCTAATATCAGTGGAGCAAGTAGCACTCTGCTGCAAGTGGAGCTTACCAATTGTCCTTAACAGAACTGTGAATATGAAGGTGGCCAAGTGAGTTTGCTTTGTGGATCATCAGGTTTGTTGCTAGCACATTTAGACTTAGTACCTCATTGGGTCCTGACCTGGATATCCTGAAGCTAGTGAGATAAACCAGCTCATAATGTCTCAAGTCTGTATCCCGACCCAATCCTGCCTTCAATCTGCCCATATGTGGCTCAGATTTAAGTTGAAAGATGGGTAGGAGAGTAATCCAATACGATAATGATATATTGCTTTTGAAAACTTAACAGCTGTCCATTTCTTTGAACAGTGTTGAGTAATCTTACAATTTCCTCAAAGTGATAGCGAGGCAAAGAATAGGGAGAGATATCAGCTAAACAAGTGGCTGCAAGGATGGTGGAGGAGGGAGGGTTTCAGGTTCTTGGATAATTCAGGTTCTCATTCTGGGGAAGGGGGGACTTGTACAAACAGGGCAGTCTTCACTTGAACCAGAGGGGTACTAATATCCTGAGTGGG